>NW_006921685.1:1258116-1264987 GCF_000298275.1 Orycteropus afer afer
CAAAGGGTGGCTATACACATGAATTTCACCAGATGGAGTACACAGGAATCAGATTGACTATATCTGTGGCAAGAGAAGATGGAAAAGCTCAATATCTTCAGCCAAAACGAGGCCAGGAGCTGATTGTGGAACAGACCATCAACTGCTTATACATAAGTTCAACTTGAAGTTGAAAACAATTAAAACAAGTCCACAAGAACCAATATATGACCTTGAATATATCCCTCCTGAATTTAGAGACCATCTAAAAATAGATTTGATGCTTTGAACACCAATGACTGAAAACCAGAAGAATTTGGGGTGACATCAAGAGCATCATCCATGAAGAAAGCAAGAGGTCATTAAAAATACGAGAAAGAAGAAAAGACCAAAATGGATGTCAGAAGAGACTCTGAAACTTGCCCTTGAGCAGAGAGTAGCTAAAGCAAATGGAAGAAATGACAAGATAAAATAGCTGAACAGATGATTTCAAAAAGCAGCTTGAGCAGACAAAGCCAATAACTATAATGAAATGTGCAAATATCTGGAGTTAGAAAACTAAAAGGCAAGAATGTGGTCATCATTTTCTCAAGCTAAAAGAAGCGAGGAAAATATTTAAGCCTCAAGTTACATATTGAAAGATTCTATGGATAAAATATTGAATGATGCAGGAAGCATCAAAAGAAGATGGGAGGAATACAAAGAGTCAGTGTACCAAACAGAACTGGTTGATGTTCATCCATTTCAGGAAGTGGCATCTGATCAAAAACCAATGGTACTGAAGGAAGAAATTGAAGCTACACTGAAGGAATTGGCAAAGAACAACTCCAGGAATTGACTTAATTGAGACGTTTGAACAAACAGATGCCCCACTGGAGGCACTCATTCGGCTATGCCAAGAAATTTGGAAGTAGCTACCTGGCCAATTGACTGGAAGAGATTTGTATCTGTACCCATTCCAAAGATAGGTGATCCTACAGAATGTGGAAATTGTCAAAGAACATCATTAATATCACATGCAAATGTAAAATCTCACTGAAGATAATTCAAAAATGGTTGCAGCAGTATATTGACAGAGAACTTCCAGAAATGCAAGCTGGTTTCAGTAGAGGGCATGGAATGAGGGATATCATTGCTGATGTCAGATGAATCTTGGCTTAAAGCAAAGAATACCAGAAAGATGTTTATTTGTGTTTTATTGACTATGAAAAAACATTTCATTGTGTGGATCATAACAAATTGTGGATAACATTGAGAAGAATGGGTATTGCAGAACACTTCGTTGTACTCATGAGGAACCTGTACATAGACCAGGAGGCTATCCTTCAAATGGAACAAAAGGACACTGTATGGTTTAAAATCAAGAAGGGAGTTCATCAGGGTTGTATCCTTTCACCATACATATTCAGTTTGTATGCTGAGCAAATAATCCAAGAAGCTCGACTATATGAAGAAGAACATGACATCAGGATTGGAGGAAGAATCATTAACAACCTGTGATACACTAATGACACAACTTTGCTTGCTGAAAGTGAGGATGACTTGAAGCACTTACTCATGAAGATTGAAGAATACAGTCTTCAGTATGGATTACATCTCAATATAAAGAAGACAAAAATCCTCACAACTGGACCTATAAGCAGCTTCGAGATAAATGGAGAAAAGATTGAAATTAAAGACTTCACATTGCTTGGTTATACAATCGATGTCAAAGGAAGCAACAGTCAGGACATCAGAGGAGGTAAAACACTGGGCAATTTGGCTGCAAAGGACCTCTTTCAAGTGCTGAAAAGCAAAGATACCTGCTTGAGGACAAAGGTGTGCCTGACACAAGCCATGATATTTTCAATAACCTCTCATGTATGTGAAAGGTGGACAATGAATAAGGAACACTGAAGAATTGATGCCTTTGAGCTGTGGTGTTGGCGAAGAATTCTGAAAGTACTGTGGACTGCCAAAAGAACTACTAGGTCTGTCCTGGAGGCAGTGCAGCCAGAATTCTCCTTGGAGGTGAGAAGGGCCAGACTTCGCGTCACATATTTTAGTTATGTTGTCAGAAGAGAACATTCCCTGTAGAAAGATGTCATGCTTGGTAAGGTGGAGGGTCAATGAAAGAGGGGAAGGCCTTCAACTGAGATGGATTGACATGTGGTTCAACAATAGCAAGGATCATGGGGATGGCACAGGACCGGGCAGTGTTTCATTCTGTTGTGCACAAGTTCACTATGAATCGGAGACAGCTCAACAGCACCTAACAACAACAACAAGTAATAATTATGGAAATAGTAATCATAACTTATTATGTTCCAAGTTCTTTACTACATGTGACTGATTTATGTGTAGTAGCTCATCAAATTCTTATATAAGTCTATGATATAAAGACTATTATTATAGTAATACATGAGAAACTGAGACAAACCATACTTAAAATAAATTCTTCAAAGTCAAACAACACAAGTCTTTCCCTTTCACCGCTACCCTTATGGTTACCAATAATTTAACATGTCATATAACTCTCCTCTTAAATATCTCAGTTATTTTATAATAAATATTATTTGTTAATTCTTTAAATCTGTTTCCCTTTGTTATGTTGTATTTCTGTATCTTTTGTGGTTTTTTTATATATATCTTCAAAATATGGTAAGACAAACAATAAGAAATACAATACCTATCATTTATGGAACTATATTAAGCATTCATGTTATTTAATTTTCAAGTCAAATCTATGATAGCAGACCACTTAAAAATAATTTAAAATAATAAATACATACTATTTATCTCTGTATCTCTAATCACAATCATGATTTTTTTTTCTTTTTAAATCATAAACTTGGTTATAAATCAATAGTTTTAATACAATTTAGAAATTTTTAAATTCAAGGCAACTGAAGTGTTTATTTGCATTTCACAATGCAAAATACCAAACTATGCTTTATGGAACATAACTGTAAACTTGAAGTTTATCTTGAAAATCTTTCTTGCTGTTTTTGTCTAAGAAAACTCTGCTTTACTTTTTACTCATAATTGTTTTGATAATTCTCTCCTTAAAACATCCATCTGTTTTCTTTTCACAGAATAAATGCATTTAATATTTATTTACTATCATTTTCCTAAATCTCTTCTACATGGCCAATTCTGTTTATGGGCAGTTCATTAACAACATCTAAAAGCTCTACTCATTTTTAAGTGGCAAGTTAGAATTACCAACAAGGAAAACTTGGAAAGCAGCCAGTCAATTCTCATTGAAACTTGATAAAATACAGTCACCTCTCTGTGTCTTGCACATAATTGAAGCTCAATAAATATGGGCTGATTTGTTGATCTGCTGAGTTCCTCAGTAGGGAGGAAATATGTGCATAGGATGTTCAAGTAGCTTATGGATGATGAGTGAAGTAGGATACCTACAAACAGGGAGATTAGAAACAAAATGTTTTTAAAGATACCCTGAAGCATCACTTCAAACACTCTGTCATGGTTACGGACCACTGGGAAACCTGCACAGCAGATGGCTGAAGCTGATGCCCAGTTAAAATGAAATGGCTGCTTTTACAAAGCTACCAGCCACCTTCAGTAGGAAGAGATGGGGCTTCAAATGTAGGACAGTCTGTGTTTGTACATAGTGTGGAAATGGCTGAAACATATAAAAGAAATATTTTCATCTCATATCTCCTCCAAAATAAGCATGTTTCTTAAATCAATCCACTTCTCTTAACAGTTCTCTCTCTCATTAACTACATTCAACTTATTTATAAAAATGTCTTATTTTATACTTACTTCATCAGTAATATCATAGACCATAAGTCCATTGTAACATAATGGTTTTAATGACAAGGAAATAAGCTGAAGAAACATATTCCATAATTCTAAATATAAGACATTAAATAGACTGACTTATGCTTCTTTTTAGCTTATTAAGACTTGTTTTTAAAAATTCATGTATGATTATATGCTTCAATCGGCTATATTAAGTATGCACATTATTGTATTAAACCAATTTTCTCACAATTCTTGCTTGTCCATCATTATTCACAATAAATGATACCTAGAATGAAGCATATTCACATTGCCCACATCATTCATGCTTCTTAATTTTTCCACAAGTTTCCCGTCTATCTAGACTTCAAATAAAAATAATCTAATGTCATAAGAATTGACCCTGAGCCAAAATTATTAAGTAGGACCTCTCAGCAGAATCCTATTTCATCTTTCAGTTTATTTCCTCTTTGCCCTGTCAATGTGTTTTTTATGTTAAAAATTTTTTTCTATCTCTGGTATCCGTGTGTTCTCTCTGCCCTCTGATTATAAAAGAATTGATTAGCTATTTACTAAACTGGTGAGGAAGAATCCCAGCCTCATCCCCCATGCCTCACCTCCCATAGCAGATACCATGAAAGAATAATAGTTACAAGAACCTAGGTGTACAAATGGCTACAGAGTCATATGTACCTGGTTGGGCATCATCTGAGACCCTATTGGAAAAGACATAATAAAGTATTTTATACCAGTTTGTGGTTGAGTCATGATAACTATATGTTTTACCTCTAAAGGGGCTATGTATAATTGAAAAAGAATAAACAAGTTAGGCTTGAAATTGGGGGATTTATTTGTTACTTTTCTGTTTCCCCTGAGAAAGGATTTAACCCAAACACTTCTGGTCCCTTGCCTACCTCTACTCTTCCCTGTGGGGGTAGAATATGTCACCAAGTCAGTGGGTGACTGACATTGGGTTGAACTCATCTGTCACAAACCCCAAGTATAAGAGATTTCGGTTACCCTCTTCCTTCTATCCTTAGGTAAGAAGGGAGAGATTCTGAGCAGATGTCTACGCTGCAGGCCCATTTTTTTTTCCTCAAAGTTCTAGAAGAAGAAGACAGGCCATAGTACCAGATCCATCTAGCTCACAACAAGTCACAACTACATTAAAAAGACAAAATATTCACCTCTTCCTCTCTCTAACTCGTGTATCTATTTTCAATTGGCTCTGAAGACAAAGGAAATAAATGTTATTTATTAAGGTAAATAATCTACTGATTATTAAATCTTTAATTTCTAACTATAATTTGTTTAACTGCTTTTCACAAGGCTTTCAGTGGTCAATTTTTCCAGAGGTGGACAGCCACATCTTTCTTCCTAGACTAAGTCTGGAAGCACCACTGAAACCTTGCTGGTATTTGAAATACAGATGCCATAGCTTCCAGCATCACCGCAACACACACGTATGATAAACTGTAGTGGCCCAAGACAAGATATTTTTGATAGCTCCCCATGAACGTGAAAGGTGGACAATGAATAAAGAAAACAACAGAACTGATTAATTTGAATCATGGTGTTAGCAAAAAATTTTGAATATACTATAGACTGCCACAAGAGTGAATACATCTGTCTTGGAAGAAATATAGCTGGAATACTCCTTAGAAGCAACAATGGCCAGACTTCATCTCTCATACATTTGCCATGCTATCAGAAGGTACCAGTCCCTTGGGAAGGATATCATGCTTAGTAAAGTGACATGTCAGTAAAAAATGGGAAGGCCATCAACGAGATGACTTGACACAGTGGCTGGAACAAGGAGCTCCACCATCATGGGAATTGTGAGCATGGTACAGGAACAGATAGTGTTTTGTTTTATTGTACATACAGTTGCCATGAGTCAATACTGACTTGATGACACCTAACCACAACTAGAATATGCATCATCAATGATTGAAAAGCAGGAAATATTCTGTCACTTTTCAAATTATATTTCTCAGCAATTCACTTCAATGACTTTCAATGTTCATAAGTCAATTCTGAATTGCAAGTTATTTTGTATTAATTGTGATATTTTCTGTAGAAGTTAAAGAAGCCTTTAAAATTTGCATGTTGAGAGTTAATTCTTAGTTATGTGAAGTAAAGAAAAATTCTTTACACCCAGCATTCTCCCCCTTTAGTTTCTGTCCTTAGATTTTGTCCTTAGTTTTGTCCTACAACCTGGTAAATTTTGTAAATCCAGAGAAATTAGGGAAAAACTCGTGACTGAATTTTAAGAAATGTTGCTCTTATGAATAAAAAGTGTTGTAATGATGGTAAAAGGAAGAATCTTGTTAATGAGACTTCTATGACCCAAAATCAGCATCATTTTATAGCTAGGAAGAATTGCAAATCCAAAAAGTCATCTGAGTGATAATTGCAAAAAAGTGATATTAACACAAAGGAAACTAAATCACACACACTCAGAGGATTAAAGTATTTTAAATGAAGTTAAAAAGAAGAACTTTAGCAGAGTATGATGATTTGTTGTTGTTGTTATTTGCCGTCGAGACGCCCCCGACTCATAGCGACCCCTCCTTGGGTTTCCGAGGTAGTATCACTACAGAAGTAGGATTGCCCAATCTTCCTTCTGAGGAGTGGCTGGTGGGTTTGAACCGCCAGCCTTCTGGTTAGCAGTCAAGTGCCTTAGGCACTATACTACCAGAGCTCCTATATATATGTATATATACTATACAGACTTTCAAAAAACTATTATGTTGGACTAAGAATAAGAGATGAATGTACTACTGAATAAACTAAGTCAAGATCTATAAGAAATTGTGAATTTAGCAGAGATGTGTATGTTGCAATTTGTATTAAAGTTGTATTTAGGGAAGATAAGAAAAGTATTTCAGTGAAGAGAGAGCATTAATAAAGACAATCTATTCACTCAGCCTTAAGACAAATATCTTGGTGTTTAGGGACTACCTGGTTTGAACTTCCCTTGAGAAGATCATGCTGGAGAATAAGCAAAGTAGAAGAGGTGTGTGTTTTAGTGATGAGGTAGGGAGAAAGTCAGGAAAACACAGCATTCCAACATTAAAAGAAGAAAAGGAAGAGCATTTAGAAGACATAAGAAAAAGCATACCTCTGACATGAGGTA
>NW_006921685.1:1268074-1275269 GCF_000298275.1 Orycteropus afer afer
AAACAGTGTTTCTTTGCTATTCATAAGGTTTTCCCTGGCCAATTCTTTCAGAAGTGGACGGCCTCTTCCTTCTTCCTAGTCTGTCTCAGTCTACAAGCTGGGCTGTTACCTGTGCACCAGGTGCATCTCGCTGGGTTTTAAACACCAGAGGCTTAGCCTCAAAACTCACGTGTACATGTCACCACAGTAGGACAAACCGACAGACAAGTTTGTCTTGCTATTGGAGACCTCTCGTATCACCCCCACCTGAGTCCCTGTGGCTGACTGACACATGCATATGAAGTGACTGAATATACCATAGCTTGTGCCAGGCACACTTAGGCATCAAGGAGACATCTTTGCTCTTCAGCACTTGAAAGAGGACTTTGCAGCTGATTTCCCCAGTGCTATACATCGTGTGATGGCATAGTACCTAAAGCATTTGACTCCTAACCAGAAGGCTGGAGCTTCAAACCAACGAGCCACTCCTAGGAAGGAAGGTTGGGCAATCTACTTCTGTAGTGATACTGCCTCAGAAATCCGAGGAGCAGTCACTATGAGTCGGATCCCACTTGACGACAAACACAACAAACAACAAAATACATCGTCTGATGTCCTGACTGCTGCTTCCATTGGCATATATTTTCAAACCAAGCAATGTGAAATCTTTGACAATTTCAATTTTTTCTCCATTTATCATGATGCTTCTTATTGGTGCAGTTGTGACGATTCTTGTTTTCTTTATATTGAGATGTAACACATACTGCAGACTGTGTTCTTCTGTCTTCATCAGTAGGTGGTTCAAGTCATCCTCAGTTTCAGCAAATGAAGTTGTGTGATCAGAGTATTGGAGGTTGTTAATGATTCTTCTTTCAATTCTGATGCTACATTATTCTTCATATAGTGCAGCTTCTCAGATTATTTGCTCAGCATATAGATTAAATAAGTATGATGAAAGGATACAACCCTGACACACTCCTTTCCTGATTTCAAATCATGCAGTGCCCCTTTGTTCTGTTCAAACAAAAGCCTATATATAGTCTGTGTATAGTTTATGTGCAGTCTATATACAGTTTCCTCATGAGTACAATTAAGTGTTCTGGAGTTCTCATTCTTCTCAATGTTACCCATAATTTGTTATTATCCACACAATCAAATGCCTTTGCATAATCAATAAAACACAAGTAAACATCTTTCTGATACTCTTTGCTTTGAGCCAAGATCCATCTGACATTAGCAATGATATCCCTCATTCCACATCCTCTTCTGAATCCAGCTTGCATTTCTGGAAGTTCTCTGTCAATATATTGCTGAAACCATTTTTGAATTATCTTCAGTAAATTTTACTTGTGTTTGATATTTTTGGTATTTTTTTATAATTTCCACATTCTGTGGTAACACCTTTCTTTGGAATGGTTACAAATATGGATCTCTTCTAGTTATCTGGCCAGGAAGCTGTCTTCCATATCTCTTGGCATAACTGAGTGAGTGCCACCAGCGGGGAATCCATCTGTTGAAACATTTCAATGGGTATTCCCAATGACCACATTGTTGTTGTTGTTGTGTGCCATCGAGTCAGACCGGACTCCTAGCGACCCCTCCTTGGGTTTCCAAGGCAGTATCACTATGGAAGTAGATTGCCCCATCTTCCTTCAGAGGAGTGGCTGGTGGGTTTGAAATGCCAGCCTTCTGGTTAGCAGTCAAGTGCCTTAGGCACTACACTACCAAAGCTCCTCAATAAACACATAATGATATTCATATCAAATTCGTATCAAATGGATTATTTTTAAAAGGATAAGCACTTTTTTAAAAAAAAAATATTCTTTGTTAATGGGATAAAGAACTAAACTTGCACATTACTTGGAAATTAAAGGTGATAAAATGATTACACATCAAACTCTATGGTTTAATCAAAGCTAGTGCTTAATTCTTTATTATTAAGAAAAGAAGAATGAAAACAACTCAGTTAAGCAGTCAATTGAGTGTTATAGAAAGAGAAATGCATGTGAATGAGAAGCAATTATTTATTAAAGATCAGAAATTAACAAAGAAACAATAACATATCCCAAAAGCTAATTCTCTGGTTCTTGAACACATCAATAAAACAGACTAATGATGTTAACATGAGACAGAAAAAGATCATTAAGAAAAATAAAATAAAAAAAAAAAAGTATCATTCATTCTAAAATGTAAATAATTGAGAATATTTAACATAGAATCTTCACAAGTAACAAATAATGTAGGAAGCCTTATCTTATGATACATTTAAAATTTATATAAATATATACAAGGAACAGGCAAAGTTATAAAATAATTCTTAATATCAGTGAGGAAAGATGATTTGAAGAAATAACTTTGGAAAATATAATAATAGATTTCTTTATCACACTTTATTCCAAAACAAATTTTAAATTAATTGAATGTTTTAATATAAAAAGAAGCAAAAAAATGTACTAGAATGAGAAATGTCTTTAAATAATCACCCAAAATGTTTTTTTTTTTTTAAATAATATGTATATAGTGGAGAGTTCTGATTACATTAAGATGGAAAATATGTTCAAAGCAGAAAATATAAACAAAGCAAAAGGCAAAGAGCAACTTTTTTTTTACTTTGTGCTGTTTTAACAGAAAATATCACAAACAGAATGACTAACAAGTAGGAATTCATTCAATTACAGTTCTGGGAGGCTAGAAGTCTGAGTTCAAAGTGCCAGGCTCTAGGAGCTGGGTGAAAGCCCTTCAACCTTAAGCTACAGCTCTGCCTCCTGCTCCCAGCTCACTGAAGCTGGAGGCTTTTCTTCACTCAGACAGCTGCAGGCTTCTGAGGCTGTCAAGCCCAAGGTTGATGAATAAAAAAGACACAGGCCCAATGTTACCAAATAACATGGCATGCCACTAATTCAAGTCCAGGAAAAGTCCCAAGATCATCAAGACATGGCAGGCTGCTAAACAATGATTTGGCTACATGCAGGGTTGAAGCATGCCAAAAAACTGGAGAACTTCCTCAAAGCTGCTTCTTATATACGGGAAGCAAACCACATCCATAAAGCAGCTACTCAGCTGCTCCAGTAGATTCCACCATGGAGTTGATTACCAGTCTCACCATGGGGAATAACTACATTCAGCTGTCCAGCCACTCAAAACCAGGCCCAGCCAAGTTGACACATAACCTTAACTACCACACTTTGAGAGAAAACTCACAACCTACATGACAATCAAATGTTCAATATCTCAAATATAATTAGAACTTCTACAAATTAGCAATTAAAGTATGAATAAACTATTGGAAAATTGGGCTAAACATCATGAATATGTACTCCATCCACATAATTATGGTTGAGTTTACTTTGAGGAGACAGCTCTTACTCAGTTCTATTTTGAGTGCCTTCTAACCTGTGGGGCTCATTTTCCAGCATTTTATCAGACAATTTTTCTTGACTCTTCATAGGCTTTACTAGTTATATATCAGACAGTGTTTCATTGCTATACATAAGGTTTTCATTGGCCAATTTTTTCAGAAATAGATGGCCCCTTACTTCTTTAGAGTCTTTTTAGCCTGGAACTTCTGCTGACATCCATCCACCATGAATGATCCTGCTGGTATTTGAAATATTGGTGGCATAGCCTCTACTTTCAGAGCAAGACACAAGCCTCCACAGTATGACAAACTGACAGATGAGTGGTGGAGATGTGTAAATAGGGAGCACCTGTTTGGAAGACTATTTAATAATATATATGTAATAGTATGTTAAATTAGATTTTTCCTCATGTTTAGATAATTACATTCTGGGACACAAAATCAAGGGCAATAAGAATTAATAACAAAACTATTACTATTGCTGATACTTTTTCAAGAAGCTCTGGTGGTATAGTGGTTCCATCATTAGACTACTAATCAAATGGTTGGCAGTTCAAACCCACCAGCTGCTCAAAGAAGAATGATGAAGCATTCTGCTTTCAAAAAGATCTAAAACTTCAGAAATCCTACAGGGAAGTTCTACTCTGTCTTATAGGATCACTAAGAGCTGGTATGTACTCTATGGCAGTGGGTTTGTTTTTTGGTCTGGATACTTTTTCAGTACTCATTAAGAAGTAAACAAGTATAGTCTTCATACCAGCCACAATTGACTCCAAACTTATGTATGTAGCAGGTAAAGGAAACAGAAGATATCTTAAGTGTTTCGTCCATATTAAACTGAGTCTTGCTTTTCCCCTGAAGACAAATAAGGAAGTTTCAAAGAAAATTAGTTGAAGAGACTGGCACTTCAAAATTCATTAGTTGAGGATCTTCTTGTGCAGCAGACTAAATGATCTACACACAAATTTGAGCAGGGGAAGGTAGGACAGAGGAAGAAACATGGTGAAGTGGTTTGTACTCCATCATACGTAATTGAATAAATTTTTCTTGGTAAAAGTGGACATTACAAAAAGTATCAAGGCTTGGATCACTTTGTTTTCTCAAATCATGAAGTCTTGCTCCAAATCCCTACCAAAAGAAGGGGACCCAGCAACAAAAGGCTGGGCATTGATAGTAAGAAGGGGGAAAGAATGTGGATTGGAAAGAGATAGCAATGGAGCATATCTTCAATGTCAAGAAACTGGGCACTGAGAAGATCCCTGTCAGGTGCTCTAACTAATTCACACAAACACTTTGAGAAAGCCAACATGTGAATGCCTGCCACACAAGGGAAGTAACAGCTAACAGATGGTAGCCAGGAGATCACCTAACCTGAACCATATAATAAATATTTGCCCCATTTTTATCTCCTAGACCTTCTTCTCATTCCACTAGCTGGAAAAGTAGAGGTCCAGAAGAAAGAAAATAGAAGTGAAACAGACAATTCAGTAGCAGATTTTTGTTCCCACCCTACCCCAAATACCCTAAGCAGAGGCCAGGCTGATGCTAGGAGGAGAGAAGATAAGCTATAAATTAGATATGTGATTGAATTTTTAAGTTGAACTTTCATTGGCTAGATTTTTTAAAATATATGTTTGAATGTAACAAGATAACTAAGGGATTTGCCCAAGACGTCCCTACAAAACGGGAAAAAGAAATTTCGGAAAGGAGAGAAAAAAGTGTTTTTAATCGCCAAGTCAAAAATTATCCAATAAATCAGTTACTAAATTTCTTCTGCATACAGAAATTACATCTCATGTTTTGTAAAAATTCTATAAAGGGCTATATTGTCAAATCAAGCTACATGAATTATAAATGTTACCCAATATCAAATTTCCCCAACAATTTAAAGAATAGAGTGAAAAAAAAAAAAAAAAAAAACCTTCCCTTGGAGGAATCTGAGCCCCTCAGATGAAGATTGCAATAAACAATGCAGTTTATTGCATGTTTGTATCAGCGTTAACAGGAAAAGTATTTGAGCAAAGTACACAGACACATTCTCACACCAAGGGAACTATTTGGTTTACGTTATGAAGCTTACATGACCCTCCTCAGCTAACTAGCCTACATAAATCTATAAATTCCACTGTATTTACAATAAGCAGCTTTGAAAGTACAGTTTATTTGCAAAATCATTTTACAGAGAATTTACCATTATCCCACTGGTAGTAAGTGTCATTAGCGGGTTTACCAAGTCATTGGTATGTTTACCAAGAAGTCATTAGCATATGTGCAACATTTATGTACTCATTTTTTCTTCCCAGGTAATCTTGGAAAGGGGGGTTAGATTACAGGTGCTGTAAACATTTTCCTTCTCAGGCCCTTATGAAATAATTAAATAAAAGCATTTGTTAGGTAAAAAAGATGTTTCTTTTCTTTTTTTTTTTTTTTTCCTCAAATAACTGTAAAGAATCTAAATATATGATAAATGACTATTCTTTAAATAAATTATTAATACATACATCCTATGGAAAGTCTGAAGTCATTAAGTCATTATAAGTAATACCTCTCCTTGGGTCTCTGAGGTGGTATCTCTACAGAAGTAAATTGCTCAAACTTCCTTCCAAGGAGTGGCTGGTTGGTTTGAACTGCCAGCCTTCTGGTTAGCAGCCAAATTCTTTAGGCATTATGCCACCAGAGCTCTTAGAGTAGCTGGAGAATATATATATGTTGTTATGTTGTTGTTATGTGCCATGGAGTCGGACTCGACTCAGTGCAACCCCTCCTTGGGTTTGTAAAGCAGTATCACTACAGAAGTAGATTGTCCAACCTTCCTTTCAAGGAGTGACTAGTGGGTTTGAACCACCAGCCTTCTGGTTAGCAGTCAAGTGCCTTAAGCACTATGCTACCAGTGCTCCTTATATAAGAATTGGCCAGGGAAAACTTTATGAATAACAGAGAAACACAGAAATACATTACTGTGCAATTTTATGAATAGCCTGGAAACATTGTCTGATACAGTGCAGGAGGATAAGCCCTTTAGATCACAAGGATTTCAAAATAAGACAAGGAAAAAGCCGCATCATCAGAGTATAACCAGCCTCAATGATATGGATAAGGTTAAACTTTCGAGACCTTCATTTGCTGATGTGGCATGACTCAAATTGAGGAGAAACAGCTGCAAATATCCATCAATAATCAGAACATGGCATGTATGAAGCATGAATCTAGGATAATTGAAAGTTGTCAAAAATGAAATGGAATGCATAAAGATTGAATTCTAGGCATTAGTGAGCTGAAATAGACCGGTTTTGGCCATTTTGAATCAGACCACCGTTTGGTCTAGTATGCTGGGATTGACAGATTGAAGAGAATGGCATGGTGTTCATCATCACGAAGGCTGTTTCAAGATCTGTCCTGAAATACAATACAGTGAGAAGATAATATCCATATGCCTACAAGGAAAACCAGTAAAAATGACTATTATTCAAATTTATGCACCAACTACCAAAGCCAAAGATGAGGAAACTGAAGATTTTTATCAGATTCTGCAGTCTGAAATTGACCAAATGTGGAATCAAGATGTGTTAGTTATCACTGGTGACTGGAATGCAAAAGTTGAAAACAAAGAAGAATCACCAGTAGTTGGAAAATTTGGCCTTGGTGACAGAAATGATGCTGGAAACCACATGATAGAATTTTGCAAGACCAACAACTTATTCATTGCAAATATCTTTTTTCAACAACACAAATGGTGGATATGCACGTGGACTTTGCCAAATAGAATATTCAGGAATAAGACTGACTACATCTGGGGTAACAGGCAACAGAGAAGCTCAATATCTTCAGCCAAAACCAGGCCAGGAGTTGGTTGTGGAA
>NW_006921685.1:1297630-1298238 GCF_000298275.1 Orycteropus afer afer
AAAGGTGATCCCACAGAATGTGGAAATTATAGAACAATATCATTAATATCGCACTTAAGTAAGATCTTACTGAAGATAATTCAAAAACCGTTGCAGCAGCATATTGACAGAGAACTTCCAGAGGTGCAAGCTGGATTCCGAAAAGGATGTGGAACAAGGGATATCATAGCTGCTGTCAGATGGATCTTGGCTCAAAGCAAAGAAAGATATTTACTTGTCTTTTATTCACTATGTAAAGGCATTTGATTGTGTAGGTCATAATAAATTGTAGATGACATTGAGAAGAATGGGAATTCCAGCACACTTGATTGTGTTCCTGGGGAACTTGTACATTGTCCAGGTGGCTGTTGTTCAAACAGAACAAGGGGACACTGCATGGTTTAAAATCAAGAAGGGAGTGTGTCAGGGTTGTATCCTTTCCCCGTACTTATTCAATCTGTATGCCAAGCGAATAATCCAAGAAGCTGGAATATATGAAGAAGAACATGACATCAAGATTGGAAGAAGAATCATTAACAACCTGAGATATGCAGACAATACAACTTTGCTTGCTGAAAGTGAGGATGACTTGAGGCACTTACTGAAGAAGATTGAAGAATACAGTCTGC
>NW_006921685.1:1299112-1302037 GCF_000298275.1 Orycteropus afer afer
CAAAGATACACCAGATCAACAATTTCTACACATACAATTCAGTTACACTGATTGCATTCTTCAAGTGGTACTATCAATCTCATTACCAATTTCAAAATACTAAATCACCATTTTCTTAAATGCAGTGCCCTCTAAGATTCCAATCCAATTTTTTGAGTTGTCATTATCAGTTTGATCAAACATACATAATTTGTTAAAAGAGCCCAATACTCAAAGTAGATCTTTCACTAATTATGGTAAGCTCTTTTTTTGTCTCAAAAGAGACAAAGGAGATAGTTTTTGTTTAATATTTAAAGTTTAAAGATTACCTAGAGGCAATATTTTCAAGGGTTCTTGAAGCCACAGTGACCCCAGAAGGTCCAGATTCCACTGTTGTTGTTGTTTTTGTTATGTGCCATCGAGCCAGACCCGACTTATAGCTTGGTTTAGAGGTTTATGGTCATGATTTCAAGGGACATTCCAATTAATTAGCCTAAGTCTTGGTTCTCCAGTGCTTCTCTAACAGAAATACTACAAGTGGATAACTTTAACAAACAAATTTATTCTCTTACAGGTTGGGAGACTAGAAGTCTAAATTCAGTGCCAGCTGTTAGGGCCAGGAGAAGACCCCTCAACCTTGCCTCTTATTCCAAGACCACTGGAGCTAGAGGTGTCTCCTAACTCAGACAGCTGTAGTCTTCTGAGTCTTATTCATCAGAAATCAAGGTCATCAGGTAAAATGGCACAGTACCTGGAGCAACAGACAACACAGCCAGTCACTGGTTCAAGCTGAGGAACAATCCTAAAGTCATCAGGCAATGTGATAGGTCATTGGTTCAAGTCCAGGAACTAGAGATGAAGTCTTAGCCAGATGCAGGAAATAAAATATGCCAAAAAGCTAGAGAACTTTTACAAAGCTTTCCTTTCATACCGGAAGCAGGTCATACCCTGAAAGAAACTACTTAGCTCTTCACAGCAGATTCCACAATGGAGGTGAGTACAATCTCGTCATGGAGAATAACTGCCCAGCCACTCAAAACCACTGTCTAGCCAAATTGACACACAGTCTTAACTACCACAGCCTAATTTATTTCTCAGTAATTTTGTTCTACCCCTTACCTTGATCTGTAGTTTTGGAGCTCTTATAAATAACCATTCAAAGTATAATTGATTTCCACTGGCATAATGCCTAAGGCATTTGACTTCTAATTGGAAGGAAGATTGGGCAGTCTACTTCCATAGTAATACTGCCTCAGAAACCCAAGGAGGGGTTGCTATGTGTTGGATCTGACTCGAAGACAGTGAGTTTTTGAGTTAAAGCAACAGAAGAAAGAGGAGAATCATGGATAAGCAGAAGAAATCAAAGATATGTCTCATTGCCTCTATGAACAACTTCTTACTTTGCCTCATCAGCAGAAGAAATGGATGGTGCATGACAACCATCACTGAGTATTTTGATCAAAGATTCTATAAAAGGACATTTTTCAAAAGGGTAAAAGTATGTATATTCTGACACGAAGTTATGTTTGTGATTGTTAGGGAAAAGGCAAGTTATGAAATAATATATACAGTATGATATGAATTTTATAACACACATACATATACATAAAAAAGATTGGAATGCTTCAGATTAAATGTTAGCAATGTCTAGGTAAAATCTTTGTCTTGAAAATGTAATCAATGCTATCCTTGAGTTCTTTAGCAGTTTCTCCAGATTCAGGAAGATGCACCACACCAAAAATAGTCTAATCCACTTATGCATACTTTACATAAAACAAATTTACTTATTATAAAATTCTTTAGAAAAAAATCTAGAAATTATTTTAAATCACCTTCCTTATCCAGACATGCTTTTATATAGCTCCTCTCTTTCCAATATTTCCCTCATTTTTCATATATAAGAATGTATATCATGTAAATTTTATGATTTTTTTTTTTTTATCATTCCCTCTATACTATGAAATTCTCACAGTCAGGGGCATCTCTATCTTTTTTAATAAGGTAATCATAATGTCAGTCACACAGAGAGTATTATGTCAAGTTTTTTTTTTCTTTTTTCTAAAGAAGAAGTATGAATCTAGGAACATTGGAAGTTGTCAAAAATGAAAGGGAACACATAAAGATCAATATTCCAGGCATTAGTGAGATGAAATGGAATGGTTTTGACCATTTTAAATCATACAATCATATGGCCTATTATGCCAGGAATGCAAAAGAAGAATGGCATAGCATTTATCATCAAAAAGAACATTTCAAGATTTATCCTGAAGTAAGATGCTGTCAGTGATAGGTAATATCAATATGCCTACAAGGAAGACAAGTTAATACTAGTGTTATTCAAATTTATGCAACAACCTCGAAAGCCTAAAATGAAGAAATTAAAGATTTTTACTAACTTTTGTAGTCTGAAATTGACCAAACATGTGATCAAAATGCATGGGTAATTGCTGGTGATTAGAATGAGAAAGTTGGAAGCAAAGAAGAATCATTGGTATTTGAAAATATGGCCTTGATGATAGAAAATGCTACTGGAGATAGCATGACAGAAAATGACATCATGATAGCAAAACCAACGACTTATTCAAAACAAATACCTTGTGTCAACAACATAAACGGAAGCTATACCAATGGGCATGGCCAGATGGAATAACTATTTTGGTGGAAAGAGATGATGGAGAAGCTCAATATCTTCAGCCAAAACAAGCCCAGAAACTGACTGTGGAATAGAGCATCAGTTTCTCTTTGCAAGTTCAACTTGAAGTTGAAGACAATTTTAAAAAGTCCTCAAGAGCCAGAATATGACCTTATTTATAGCCCACCTGAACTTAAAGACCATCTGAAGAATAGATTTGATGCATTGAACACCAAAGACCTAAAACCAGGGGAATTGTGGGATGACAACAAGAACATCACCTATGAAGAAAGCAAAAGGTCATTAAAAAGACA
>NW_006921685.1:1302472-1316189 GCF_000298275.1 Orycteropus afer afer
AAAAAAAAAAAAAAAGCACACAAGGCTCCATGAATGATGGAATACCCATTGAAGTGTTTCAACAAACAGATGCAGTGTTAGAGGCACTCATCTATGCTAAGTAATTTGGAAGACAGCTCTTGGCCAACTGATGAGAAGGGATCCCTATTTGTGCCCATTCCAAAGAAAGATTATCCAACTGAATGTGGAAACTATTCTACAATAAAATTAATATCACAGATAAGTAAAATGTTGCTGATGATAATTGAAAAATGGTTGCAGCAGTGTATTGACAGAGAACTTCCAGAAATGCAAGCTAGATTCAGAAGAGGATATGCAATGAGAGATATCATTGCAGATGTTGGATGGATCTTGGCTGAAAGCAAACAATACCCGAAAAATGTTTACTTGTGTTTTATTGACTATGCAAAGCCATTTGATTGTCTGGATGATAAAAAAAATTATGGATAACATTACAAAGAATGGGAATTCCAGAACACTTAATTATGCTCATGAAGAGCCTGTACATAGACGAAAAAGCTGTTGTTCAAACAGAACAAGAGGATGCTTACTACATAGGCTAAAATCAGGAAATGTGTGTGTCAATACTTTATCATTTTACTATCTTATTCAATCTATATGCTAAGCAAATAATCCAAGAAGAACACGGCATCAGGATTGGAGGAAGACCCTTTAATAACCTGCAATATGCAGATGACACAACCTTCCTTGCTGAAAGTGAATATGACTTGAAGCACTTACTGATGAAGATTAAAGACTACAGGTTTCAGTGTGGACTACACCTCAACATAAAAGAAACAAAAATTCTCACAACCAAACTAATAAACAGCATCACAATAAATGAATAAAAGATTGATGTTTTCAAGGATTTAATTTTACTTGGATATAAAATCAGTACCCATGGTTGTATTGCACTGGACAAATCTGTTACAAAAGACCTCTTTAAAGTGTTGTAGAGCAAAGACGTCACTTTAAAGACTAAGGTGCACATACTCCAATCCATATGCATATGAAAGTGGGAAAATGAATAAGGAAGACCAAAGTAGAGTTGATGCCTTTGAATTATGGTGTTGGGAAGAATACTGGAAATACTATGGACTGCCAGAAGAATGAACCAATCTGTCCTGGAAGAAAGTGCAGCCTGAATGCTCTTTAGAAGCAAGAATGTCCAGACTTTGTCTCACCTACTTTGGTCAGGTTGTCAGAAGGAATCATTCCGTGGAGAAGGATATCATGCTTGGTAAAGTGGGAGAAAAAAAAAAAAAACACCTCAGTGCCACTAAGTCGATTCCAACTCACAGTGACCTCTCCTTAGGTTTCTGAGGTGGTATCTTGATGGAAGTAGATTGACCAGTCTTCCTTCTGAGGAGTGGCTGGTGGATTTGAACCATTAGCCTTCTGGTTAGCAGTCAAGTGCCTTAGGCACTACACCACCAGATAAATATGTATGTATGTATGGTTATATATGTATACACAATATGTATTTGAGACACCTTCTAGAATAATAGTGATAATGTTTGTTTATGATTTAATAAAAGTAGACTAGCATAAATTTTTTTGTTTTTATGGCATACTGATTCTAGTACATTTCCTCTTTTTATATATGTAGTTTTTCAAATGAAAATCCTATCTAGCTGTCAGCCTGCCACCATCGTTGGTAATTATTGCTTGCATGCTCGTCCACTGAAATGGCATGCAACTAATGTGAAGGGAAAATAGTATTGCTGGTGTTCTTTAAAAATAAGAACCTATTGTATTGCTCGATTTTAATATCCAGGTATTACCTAATGTGCTGTAAATATGTACAGCAGACAATGTCAGAACAGGCTATTTCATTTCCATGGTAACATCAAGACTACAATGGTGGGTGCTGGTTAAAATGGATTCTTTTCATTAGGACCACACAACAGGAGGGGAAAATTAACAGACTGAATAGAAGGCTTAATGAATTTAGCAAAAGCACAATAAAACCATCTCTCTATTTTTACTGTAAACATTTAGGAAGGAAGACTCCAAATAAAATGCTTTATTTGATGGATTCTTCTTATCTCAAGAGACAATTCTACAATCCTCTGATTTCAAATGTTACATTAAATATTATATGATTTCCTGACCAGACTGAATAGGTAAAAGAATAAAAAGCATGCACCTCTAAATTTTGTTGTGATGAATGAGATCCCTAAAACTTCAACTGTAAACAGAATTGTGAACATTAATCAATGTTAAGTTGAAGAAAACTAGAAAATTCAAAAGTACCAATTAAAATTTACATAAGCACAATATAAGATTAATAATCAAAACCATTAAATGCAAGCTTCCCTATTAACCAAACATGGGGTACTATTGATCAGGATTGAAGGAACACTTTTCTAAAAGTCGTGCATTTATTTACCTGACACTCTGACACTGTCTGGCACAAAAGAATGCAGTTCAAAGTGAAAATCATCGTTTCAGTTATTCAGAGGCATTACCTGCACAAGGCTAAACATCTGCATATTTGAATGAATGCCTAGCTTTCTAATTCACTAGGTGAGAGGAGATGCATCATTAGTTGTTATTTTAAGCATCAAGAACATTCATTCATTATTTATTTCCATTATCAATGTACTTCTTTTGGCTCCATTTATCTTATCATCTAAGATTTTTTTTTAAATTTTATTTACATTATGCTCACAAAGGATAATTAGACTGATAAATGACAGGAAAAAAAATCCATGGCTGAAGAATTATGTGAAAATGAAATTAACACACTGGATGAATTTCAGGGTTTAGAGGAGAGAATATAGGAGCAAGAATCCAGAGGTCTGCCTTAAACTTCTATCACTAAATAACACTGGGTTTTTTCAAGTCATTTAAAGGATCTGTGCCTCAGTTCTTTCATCTCTAAAAGAAGGCTGAAAATTCTGGACTAACCTATCTCTAGATATAGTTATGTAAGACATTTGGCTGCTAACCAGAGGGTCAGCAGTTCAAACTCACCAGCTGCTA
The DNA here is from genome assembly GCF_000298275.1 of Orycteropus afer afer. Taxonomy (NCBI): domain Eukaryota; kingdom Metazoa; phylum Chordata; class Mammalia; order Tubulidentata; family Orycteropodidae; genus Orycteropus; species Orycteropus afer. Next base: position 1,305,461 of record NW_006921685.1, read on the forward strand.
CATGAGAGGAAGATAAGGAAATCTATTTAGTCTTGGAAACCAAATAGGGATTGCTATGAATCAGAATCAACTGATGGCAGTGGGTTAGATACAGCTATGGAGTCCTTCAGCAGTGATAATTTTTAAGCATTTGGCTGCTAACCAAAAGGCTAGCTATTCAAACCCACCCAGAGGTGTTTCAGAACAAAGTTCTGGTGGTCCTCTATCCAAAGATTGCAACCTTGAAACCCTGCTGAGCACAATTGTACTCTGAAACACATAGGGTTGTTAAGAGTTAAAATCAACTCAACACCAACTAAAAGAGAATAGAACAGCCCCATTGGTTTTCCAAGGCTGTATCTTCATGGAAGCAGACTGCCACATTTTTTTTTTTTTTTTTCCAGCAGAGTAGCTGGATGGTTGGCAGTCAAGCACTTAACCACTCTGCCACAAGTGCTCCTCAATAGCACCTGGTTGGATATAATTATAGAACTAATGATTAGTGAATTGTGGTGTTGGTGAAGAATACTGAAAATATCATGGATTGCCAGGAAAATGAACAAATCTTTCCTGGAAGAGGTGCAGCTGGAAGTGAGAATGGCCAGCCTTTGTCTCACTTACTTTGGTCACACTATCAGAAGGGACCAGTTCCTGGAGAAGGATATCATGTTTGGTAAAACAGAAAGTCAGTGAAACAGGGGAGGACTCCCATCTAGATGGATTGACACAGTGACTGCAACGATGGACTCCAGCATAGCAAAGATTGTGAGGTTGGTGCAGGAATGAACAAGTGTTGTACAAGGTCTAAATGAGTAGGAGACAACTACTAACTTCTAAGAAGCATCCTGACTATACTTATTTCAAGACATATTTGTTCTTATTCTGGCAGTTCATGGTATATTCAATATTCTTCATCAACACCACAATTCAAAGCCATCAATTCTTCTTCAGACTTTCTCATACATTGTACAACTTTTGCATGCATATGAGATAATTGAAAATACCATGCCTTGGGTCAGGCACATCTTAGACTTTAAAGTAACATCTTTGATGTTTAACATTTTAAAGAGTTCTTTTGCAGCAGATTTGTCTAGTGCAATATGTTACTTGATTTCTTGACTTCTGCTTCCATTAGCATTGATTGTGGATAAAAGGAAAATGAAATCCTTGACAATTTCAATCTTTTCTCTGTTTACCAAAGATGATTAAAATGATCCAGTTGTGAAGATTTTTGTTTTCTTCCATTGAAGTGTAATCTATTCTGATAGATGAGCAAAAAAAATAAATAAATAAATAAAATAACACCTCACTGCCATCGAGTTGGATCTAACTCATAGAAAACCCTTCTGGGGTTTCCAAGGTAGTATCTCTGCAAAAGTAGATTGCCCAGTCTTTCTTTCAAGGAGTGGCTGGTGGGTTAGAACCACCAGCCTTCTGGTTAGCAGTCAAATGCCTTAGGCACTATGCCACCAGATAGATGAATGGTGTGGTGGATTTATCATTAACTTGTTTTAAATATAGGCAAGCTTCAGTATCTTCACTCACTTTTGCCGAGAGATTTGGAAGACAATTACCTGGCCAACCAACTTGAAGAGAGCCATATCCTTGTATATTCTAAAGAATAATGATCCAACAGGATGTGGAAATTATCAAATGGTTTTATTAATATCATGTGTTCTGGTGATACAATAGTTAAAAGTGCTAACCAAAAGATGTGTGGTTTGAAACCAGCTGCACCATGGGAGAAAGTTAAGGCAGTCTGCTTTGGTAAAGGCTTACAGCCTTGGAAACCCTATGGGCAGGTCTACTCTCCTATAAGGTCACTATAAATCAGAATTGACTGGATGGCAATGGGTTTGGTTTTTGGTTTTAGTACCTCCAAGAATTCCCCGTACAATTCTCTTAGTTCTTCAAGAATCCTTTGGCCTTTCTACAAACATTTAAATCACTGACCAGTGACTTAAACTTTCAAATAGTCTTCCTTTCCAATTGCAGATGAAGTTATTCACTTGCTTACCTACTGGCTTAATGATCTTATCTATCTTCAAACTCTTTCACCCTCAAGCTCCACATCAGAGATAATTTGAAATATGCCCAAAACATCTTGAATTACCAAAAAGGAAAGTGTGATTTCCTTTTACCTGATTGTTGTAATGTGGTTTTATATGATCATGATAAAGAGGAAGTGGTGTGCAGACATGAAAATTTGTTTGCAAATTTTGCTCACTAAGAATAGATACTTAGCAAAAGAATGAGACGTTTTTAAAATAGCACTTTGTTCTACTCTCAATGATAATAAAATATTCTTCATCTATAATGTAACCATTTTCAGTTACTAACAAAAAACCCATTGCTGTCGGGCCAATTCCAATTCATAGCAACCTTATAGGACAGAGTAGAACTACCCCATAAGGTTTCCAAGGCTGTAATCTTTATGGAAGCAGACTGCCACATCTTTTTCCTGCTCAGTTACTGATCCAGTTCACTAATTTCCCTGTTGCTGTTGTTATGTGCTGCTGTGTCAGACCCAACTCATAGTGACCCTTCCTTGAGTTTCCAAGGCAGTATCTCTACAGAAACAGATCACCCAACCTTCCTTCCGAGGAGTGACTGGTGGGTTTAAACCACCAGCCTTCTGGTTAGCAGTCAAGTGCCTTAGGCACTATGCTACCAGAGCTCCCACTAATTGCCCTAGGTGGGAGAATAAAATTTGTCATTTCTAACTACAGTCATATCATCTGTTCAGATCTTTAATAGCCAACAGAGAAAATCTGCTTAACACACACACACACATGACATATGTATATTTTTTAAGTGATCTTTTTGAAAATTTAAAATATTATGTTTTAAAATATTATTTGGGTAACAAAGAGAAAAAAGATTCTATTTGTCATCAACTGAGAGTAATTTTGCTGGTAATTCTGCCTTTCATATTTTCTCCTGAGATTTTCAATAGGCTTTTAAAGCAGATGCTGAGCTAGAAACTAATCCAAGAAATAAAGAAAGCCAAGGGGAAAAAAATAATAATAATGGACAGTTGTACTTGGTTGTTTCCATGGTCAGGGCATGCTCCTGAGTGACAGATAATTCATCTTCTGTCAGTTTCCATTGCCTAGAGATCATTCTGAGCATTGTTATCAGCAAAACCTCCACAAAGTGAAGGATTTTCAAACAGGAAACCACATGTGATGGGGTCAGGCCCTGCATGTGATGGGGATATTTGGGTTAATGATGATTGATGTCATATCACATTTCATAAAGTGCATACTTGCCAAATCAGGTATTTTTCCTGTCACATAGGAGCAATTCCAAATGCCTTTACAGCAAATCACCAAGGTCAAAGAGGAAGGAGTGAACACAAAAAACCCACTGCTCTAAGTAAAGTAGCATAATAAAAATTAAGACAATCATGTTGCATATTGTATAAGATATGCATAAAAATAATTTTAAATGTTTGTTACTTATCTGGGAAATCTAAAACATTCCAACTCCTATACCTAGAATTGGTTTTGTGTTTTGTTTTGTTTTAATTTGTTTCTCCAAATACTGCATTGAGTGCTCTCTTAATGCTATTACTTTATCAAAACTCAATCATTAAAGTCACTGGGCTTGGGTGCTTAAGACCACAGTCTTGAGAGACAGCTAAGTCATTTGGCATAATCTAGTTCACAGAGACAATGTTATACATCCTACTATTGTGAGTAGTGACTAAGATCTTAAAAGCTAATGAGTGGTCATTTAAGTTTCATGTATTGATCTCTCTCTGTGTGATGCAAAATGAAAATCAAAGATTTATTGAGACACTTACTCCAAAGGACAGATGGACCATGTGAACCTCAGCCTCCATGATCCTGAAATCAGAAGAAGTGTATGCTGCCCACTTACCACTAATGACTGCTCTGAAAAGGATCACAATTAGAAGGGCCTGAACAGAGTGGAAGAAAAATATAAACCAAAATTCAAAATCATAAAATGACCAAGCTTTCTGGTCGGATAGAGACTGGTAGGACCCCCAGGACTGTGGTCCTGTGCCTCAACTTTCAGCCAGACAGGAAACCTATAGTAAACAATGATAAAAACCAAAAAACCAAACTCACTGCCGTCAAGTCAGATCTGACTCATATAGGCCCCTTCTTGGGTTTTTGAGGCAGTATCACTACAGAAGCAGATTGCTCAATCTTCCTTCCAAGGAGTAGCTGGTGAGTTTGAATGAAGAAGGTGTATTCACTCTTTAGAACAAACAACCAATCATAAACAATGAAAAGGGCTGCTTTTGCCTAGGGATAAACTCAAAAGGCAGGAAGGGATAGGAAAGAAGGAAGAATGGAAATGAAAATGGGGAAGAAGTGGGAAGAGTGCTGTTACATTGTGCGGATAATAACATCAAGAAATAAAATGTGCATTAAATATTGAATGGAAAATCAATTTGCTCTGTACACTTTCAGTCAAGTCACAATAAAAATAAAATAAAGGAATAACTCAATCATTAAAATGGTGAAAGATTAACTTTTTCATAACACATTTTGTAATTTGAGAAAAAAAAAAAAGATACACCAGAAATAGATAATGCATACTCAAATAATATTCTCTTTTATTTGATGAGTACATAAATATAGTGTTTTATTACCACCCTTGCTTTGATAAGAAATAGGTTTTCTTTCATTTGTGCAATATTTTAATATGAACATATATCTAATGCTAAAAGGAAATGATTCCCAAGCATATTGAAGGAGAGAGCAGCTCTCACCACATTAGTTTAGAAATAAATCATTGCAAAACTATTATGCTGCTGTTTTAGATTTTGATACTTTCAAGAGAAGGGTAACAAATGCTGCAACTATCCTAAAAAAGTCCTGTAAAAACTTTAATAGCCATTATTAAGTTGATTTATTTACTTTTTTTAAAAGCATTCTTGGTATTCTACAACTATTGGTATAATACCAAAATTTCCAAAGTAGGCATAAGTATTTTAAAGAAACTTGTAGTCAGAATTGATTCAGAAGCCTGGGTGGCTAACTGTACAATCCCTTGCTTATAATCAAGTCCACTTAGTGATAAATATTGGAAAGTAGGACAAAAATAGTTGCGACAACCTAAGTTATAGATAAAAGAATTACATTATCAGGGGTAGATTGAAATATGTTCATCTAATGATAATAAATACATATTAAAAAAAAAATCCCAAACCAAATCTCTCAAACAAATGTTGTGTGCCGTCAGTTCATCTCTGACTCACAGTAACTTTATGTACAAAAGAATGAAACACTTCCTTGTCCTGTGCCAGCCTCATGATTTCTGCTATACCTGAACCCATCATTGCAGCCACCATGTCAATTCATCCTGTTGAGGGCCTTCCCCTCTTTCATCGACCCACCACTTTAACAAGCATGACTCTTTCTCCAGAGGATTGTGCCTTCTGACAATATGACCAAAGTAGATGAGACGAAGTCTGGACATATTCACCTCCAAGGAGCTTTCTGGATGCACTTCTTCCAGGACAGATTTGTTAGTTCTTTCAACAGTCCATGGTACTTTCAGCATTCTTTGCCAACACCACAACTCAAAACCATCAACTCTTCTTTGGTCTTCCTTATTCATTGTCCTGCTCTGACATGCATATGAAGTGATTAAAAATACTATGTCTTGGGTTAGGCACATCTTAGTCTTCAAGGAGATATCTTTGCTCTTCAGTACTTGAAAGAGGTCTTTTGCAGCAGATTTGCCCAATGAAATATGTCTTTTGATGTCTTGACTGCAGCTTCCATTGGCATTGATTGTAGAACCATGTAATATGAAGTCTTTGACAACTTCAATCTTTTCTCCATTCATAGTGATGCTACTTATTGGTCTAGTCGTGAGGATTTTCATCTTCTTTACATTGAGATGTAATCCATATTGCAGACTGTAGTCTTTAATCTTCACCAGTAAGTGCTTCAGCAGGCAGAGTTTTGTCATCTGCATATCTCAGGTTGTTAATGAACCTTCCTCCAATCCTGATGCTATGTTCTTCTTCATATAGTCCAGCTTCTTGCATTATTTGGTCAGCATACAGATTGAATAAGTATGGTGAAAGGATACAACCCTGACACACACTTCCTTCCTGATTTTAAACCATGCAGTATCCCCTTGTTCTGTTTGAATGACAGCCTCCTGGTCTAGGGACAGGTTCCTCATGAGTACAATTAAGTATTCTAGAATTTATATTCTTCTCAACGTTGTCCACAATTTGTTATGACCCACACAGTCAAATGTCTTTCCATAATCAATAAAACACAAGTAAACATCCTTCTGGTATTCTTTTCTTTGAGCCAAGATCCATCTGACATCAGCTATGATATCTCTCCTTCCACATTCCATTCTGAATCCAGCTTGCATTTCTGGAAGTTCTCTGTCAATATACTGCTGCAACCATCTTTGAATCCTCTTCAGTAAGATTTTACTTGCATGTGATATCAATGATAGTGTTCTTTAATTTCCATATTCTGTGGGATCACATTTCTTTGGAATGGATACAAATATGGATCTCTTCTAGTCAGTTAGCCAGTTAGCTGTCTTCCAAATCTCTTGGCATAGCCAACTGAGTGCCTTCAGTGCAGCATTTGTTTGTTGAAACATATCAATGGGTATCCTGTCAATTCCTGGAGCCTTGTTTTTTGCTACTTCCCTCAGTGCAGCTTCAACTTTTCCTTCAATACCATATGCCACCTCCTGAAATAGATAGTCATCTACCAATTCTTTTTGGTGTAGTGACTCTGTGTATTCCTTCAATCTTCTTTTGATGTTTCCTGCATCATTCAATATATTGCCCAAAGAATCATTCAATATTGCCACTCAAGACTTATTTTTTTTTTCCTCTGTTTTTTTCTTTCAGTTAGAGGAATTCTGAGCATGTTCTTCCCTTTTTGTTTTCTAACTCCAGGTCTTTAAACATTTCATTATAATAATTCACTTTGTCTTCTCGAGCTGCTCTTTGAAATCTTCTGTTCAGCTCTTTTATCCTGTCAATTCCTCCATTTTCTTTAGGAACTCTCCATTCAAGGGCAAGTATCAGAATCTCTTCTGACATCCATTTTGTGTTTTCTTCCTTTCCTGTCTTTTTAATGACCTTTTTCTTTTTTCGTGGATGATGTCCTTGATGTCATCCCACAATTCTTCTGGGTTGTGGTCATTGGTGTGCAATGCATCAAATCTACTTTTTAGATGGTCTCTAAATTCAGGAGGGATCTATTCAAAGTTATATTTTGGCTCTTGTGAACTTGTTTTAATCGTCTTAAACTTCAACTTGAACATTCATATGAGCAGTTGATGGTCTATTCCACAATCAGCCACTTGCCTTGTTTTGGCTGAAAATACTGAGCTTTTCCATCACCTCTTGCCACAGGCGTAGTCAGTCTGATTCCTGTGCACTCCATCTGGCAAAGTCCTCATGTATAAATGATGTTTGTATTCTTCAAAAAAAGGTATTTGCCATGAATAAGTCATTGGTCTTGCAAAATTCTATCATGCAATCTCCACTGTTTTTCTGTCACTAAGACCAAATTTTCCAACTACCAGTGATTCTTTTTCATTTCCAACTTTTGCATTTCAACCACTAGTGATTATCAGCACATCTTGATTTCATGTTCAGTCAATTCCAGACTGTAGAATTTGGTAAAAATATTCAATTTCCTGATCTTTGGCTTTAGTGGTTGGGGAGTAAATTTGTATAATTGTAGTATCAACTGGCTTTCCTTGTAGGCGTATGGATATTATCTGATCACTGACAGCATTGTACTTCAGGATTTGTTGTTGTTATTGTTATGTGCCGTTGAGTCGGCCCCGACTCATAGCGACCCCTCCTTGGGTTTCCGAGGCAGTATCACTACGGAAGTAGGATTGCCCAACCTTCCTTCCGAGGAGTGGCTGGTGGGTTTGAACCGCCAGCCGTCTGGTTAGCAGGCAAGATACTTCAGGATAGATCATGTACTTCAGGATAGATCATGAAATATTCTTTGTGATGATGAATGCCAGTCCATTTGTCTTCAATTTTTCATTCCCAACATAGTAGATCATGTGGTTGTCTGATTCAAAATGGACAAAACTGGGCCATTTCAGCTCACTAATGCCTAAGATATTGATCTTTATGCGTTCCATTTCCTTTTTGACAACTTCCAATTTTCCTAGATCCATACTTTGTACGTTCCATGTTATGATTATTAATAGGTGTTCACAGCTTTTTCATCTCATCTTGAGACATGCTACATCAGCAAATGGGAGTCCTGAAAGCTTTACTTCATCCACGTCATTAAGGCTGGCTCTACTCTGAGGAGGCAGCTCATCTCCAATCATATTTTGAGTATGAAGAGCAGTGAAACACTGTCTGATATATTACTGGAAAACTTTATGAATAACCAAGAAGCATTGTGAGATATAGAGCCAAAAGATGAGCCCCTCAGGTTAGAAGGCACTCAAAATATGACTGTAACAAATAGACATTATTAACTACTTTCCTTTATTAAAATAACTGAAGATAGCAGAAGTCACAAGGAGACTCCTGAAATCATGAAGATAAAACCTCAAAATTGTCTAAACTCTTTGAGGTATCAACTTTGGATCCTTTCCTACATCCCTAAAAAGAATAATCATAACACTTAATGTGTTTTAATCCTCCAACCTGAGGATTCCAGGAAAGTCCAGAGAGGGATTGCAATGAGGTCAATTAAAACAGATGAGAACACAGAAAGGGACTGTTTGCATTTACTTGTGAGAATTATATTTAAAGCTTAGTGGATTTCTCTTTTGGAGATATTATTTTCAGAGTATATTTATTAATAAAAGCAGACTTGCCTAACGCTGTATTGTTTAAGAAAATTTCTGATTATCTAACCTGCATAATAAAATATAAGCAGAGCTCATTCCTTCTGTATCCACCCATTGCCACCAAGTCGATTCTGAATCATATTGACCCTATAATACAAAGTGTAAGTGCCCCCATAGGGTTTCCAAGGCTGTAAATCTTTATGGAAGGAGACTGCCTCATTTTTCTCCCACAGAGCAGCTGGTGGATTTGAACCTCAAACCTTCTGGTTAGCAGGTGAATGTCTTAATGACTGTGCCACCAGACCTCCTTCTTCCTTCTGTAGGGTAGTGATAATCAAATTGTATTTTAATCATATACTACATAAGGATATTTTGATGACAGTTCTAAGTAAGATCTGCACATCTAATACCAGAGCTAGAATTACAGAAAGCAAAGTCCTCCCAATTTGCTCTTTACAAATCTCTGATAGACAGAAATTCAAAGTACAAAAGCAACAAAGAAGAATGTTCATAGTTTCCTGCCAGAGGCATAGGGGGAAATGAGATTTCTACTTTCTCATTGCTCAGGGTGAAATTGCTCCAACCTGAAAGTAACATGAAAAATGGTGGAGAGAGGGGTTCACATAGATGGGTAACCCAGAGAATGAATCACTCCTTCCTGAAGCCTTATCTTTTTCATAATGACATCTTGGCTAGGATAAAACTGGCAAGGTGATAGACACCACCATGGGCAACAGAATACCTTTTTTTTTTCTTTCCCCCTTCTTCTTTTAAATATATTCTGAGACATTAGTCATTCTGAACAAGGAAGAGCTGTGCATAACTGTGTGCGAAATCTAACAGACTGGCATTTATAGTCAAATCTAATCTAAAATATATACCACACCACTACACTCCTTTAGCATTCCACAGGAAAAGTACATGATATGCTCTATGAAAGGCAATCATTCAGTGTTTTCAATAATAAACCCACACTAACATAAACGGGAGTTACAGATGATGCACTTCACAATTCAGGAGAATGAGGAACAAGAATGGGAAGGTATTCTATTTGCATATCTTTTATACCATTCACATAAGCATATCAAAACCTCCCAACAATATTCCAGAGAAAGAAAGATATTTATTTCATATAGGGAAAGTAAGAACCAGAAAAAATCAAATAGCTTGTATAATTATGCAAATACAAAATTCTGTACAGAAATTTCCTAAAAGCAACTGACATCAAACAATCTTTAATAAAAGTCCATTCATGCTTTTAACTTTTGGCTCTGTTTTAAAAACTAGAATTACTTTTTATTAAATTAATACACACACACGAATAAAGATCAAAATATGCAAAAGAACTTGTGATTCCAAGCATTACTTCTCTTATTCCTTTCCCATTCTAACTTTAGTTTTGTTCCTCAGAAGATACCAGTTTAAAAATTTTTACTCTCATTGTTTTTACTTTTTCCTTCTAAAAATTGGTTGTAAAGGGGACAGAGAAATGTAACAATGACTGGAAGGAGGCACGATTCAAGGAAGTAATTTTTAAGTTAGTATACCAAGCAGTCCGGAAGAGCAGGAGAAAGGGGTAAAACCCAGTCACTAGTGCTCAGATGGCTTCCTTGTTACCCTCCCGAGAGGGACCGGGTCTCCGGGAGCAAGGTAAGCAGGGGCGGGCTGGTGCTTACTCACTGATCTGCACTGAACACTTTCCCTTGTTACCCTCCCAAGAGGGACCGGGTATCTGGGAGTAAGGTAAGCACAGGCAGGCTGGTGCTTACTCACTGATCTGCACTGAACACTTTCCTTTGTTACCCTCCTGAGAGGGACCGGGTCTCCAGGAGCAAGGGAAGCACAGGTGTAGCACAGAGTAGCAGGCCGGAAGAGCAGGAGAAAGGGGTAAAACCCAGTCACTAGTGCTCAGACGGCTCCCTTGTTACCCTCCCAAGAGGGACCGGGTCTC
>NW_006921685.1:1319070-1320486 GCF_000298275.1 Orycteropus afer afer
GAAGGGACCATTCCCTGGAGAAGGATGTCATGCTTGGTAGGGTGGAGGGTCGACGAAAGAGGGGGAGGCCTTCAACGTGATGGATTGATACGGTGGCTGCGATGATGGGATCAAGTATAGCAAAGATTGTGGGGCTGGCGCGGGATCGGGCAGTGTTTCGTTCTGCTGTGCATGGGTTCGATATGAGTCGGAAATGACTCAACGGCACTTAACAACAACAATACCAAGAGATCAACAGAGAACTCACACTCTGTTCATAAAAGTGACTAGATTTTATCAGTGTTAACCAATCATACACCAAGTACTTCTGTGGCACTGTGACCGCATGAAGCCAGTAAGATACCAGACTGAATTAGTGGCTGTTGAATTGATTCTGACTCATGGTGACTCAATGCATGTCAGAATAAAACTGTGCTCCCTACTGTTTTCAGTGGCTAATTTTTCAAAAGTAGATCCCCAGGCTTTTATTCTGACATATCTCTAAGTGTACTCAAACCTCCAAACTTTCAACTTCCAGTGAGATTAAGGTAAACACTATTAATATCCTCATTTTACAGATGAGAAAATTGAGACATGGAGAATTCTGAAAGCACAGCAGTCTCTTTTCAAGGTCCCTGATTTCAATCTCTGCATTAAGTTGTTGCTCATTCATAAATATACTTGTTTGTAAAAGAGAATTGTTATATTGTCACATGGAAAGCATTTTACTTAGCTTTTGTATGGATTATTCAACCCAAGTGAAGAAGAACAACCTCCCATTCATTATCAGATCCTCTGTCTTTTTTGGTATCTCTGAAACATAAGCATTGACCATGTGTCTTCTGCCACCAGTTTCTTTCAAACCTACACTAAATGCAGCCACCTGAAATAAAAGCTTCATTTAAAGCCTTAATACACATGATTAGCAAAGAGCTAATTACCATTCTTATTTTTTTCATTCTGCGAACAAGATTCCTACCTGATGCCTTGATTCCTTTTCATGGTTCTTCTCTAAGAAGTCTAGAAAAGAGTTCCTGAGAAATGCTACATGATGTAACTGGAGGTGCCAACTCTGAAACTATACACTCAACATCCCTTGCATGACAATCTGATTCCTTCCTTCATTTTAACCTCAAAATATCTGAGTCCCTGGACTCCTCTTTTTTCCCCACCAATTATCTTCTTTCCAATATTATTTTCTTACTTTTCCATCCAAGAACTTTTCATACCATTTTTACAATCCTCTTGTGCCACCTTCAGTTACTTTACCTTTATTTGCCTCTAGCTCCACATGCTGAAAAACAGTCATTTAAGTAATTCCAAATTTCTGAATTTTCTGCTTCTCCACCCAGACTTCTGACGATCCAGCCATATGAAACCACACCATTACATAGATAGATGATGCAACAAGTCTTGGAAATCACTCACCTTTTTTTT
>NW_006921685.1:1321735-1352068 GCF_000298275.1 Orycteropus afer afer
CAAAAGCAAAATCACTGCTGTTGAGTCAATTCCCATTCACAGTGACCCCTCCCTGGGTCAACTGTCATTCTTGTTATGTGCCATTGAGTGGATCCGACTCATAGTGAGCCCTTCTTGGGTTTCTGAGGTGGTATCACTACAGAAGTAGATTTCTCAACCTTCCTCCCAAGAAGTGGATGGTGGGTTTGAACCGCCAGCCTTCTGGTTAGCAGTCAAGTGCCTTAGGCACTACCCTACCAGAGCTCCCTATCAACTACTCATATGCAAGTTCAAGTTGAAGTTGTAGACAATTACAAGTTCACAAGAGCCAAAATATGATCGTGATTATATCCCTCCGGAGTTTAGACACCATCTAAAGAATAAATCTGATGGACTGAACACCAGTGATCAAAAACTAGAGAAACTGTGGGATGACATCAAGAACATAATCCATGAAGAAAGCAAAAGGTCATTAAAAAGATAGAAAATGAAGAAAAGATAAAAACTAATGTCAGAAGAGACTCTGAAATTTGCCCTTGAATGGAGAGAAGCTAAAGAAAATGGAAGAAATGGGAAGATAAACAAGAAGAACAGATAGCAGGGAAAAGCTTGAGAAGATAAAGTCAATTATAACAAAATCTGCAGAGTTGGAGTTAGAAAAACAAAATAGAAGAACATGCTCAGCATTTCCCAAACTGAAAGAACTGAAGAAAAAATTCAAGTCTCAAGTTGCAATATTGAAAGAATCTATGGGCAAAATGAGAATCCACCCAAGGCAAGAAGCAGCAGCATGAAGAAACCAGGGCCAACAGCTCTTTCAAGTAAGGAGATAGAGAGCCACCACCCAAGGCAGGAAACAGCAGTGGGAACAAGTGAGGGCTGATGGTCCAATCCAGGTAAGGGGAAGGAGAGACCCCACCCAGGCAGGAAGCAGGAAGAAGCCAGGGCTGACAACCAGAACAGGCAGAGGGAAGGACAGGAAGTGGGTGGAGAGGTTTGGAATGGCTAAGGGAGATGAACTTGTCTTTCAGTTTATCCCATTATCCTGACTTGAATGTTGTTGTGAAGCTGGTGACCACACCACCAGTGTTTCAAATGCCAACAGGGTTGCCCATGGTGGACAGATTTCTAGACTGAGCTTCTATACTGAGGCAGACTTGGAAGAAGGAAGAGGCCATCCACTTCTCAAAGAACTGGCCAGAAAAAAACCTTATGAGTAACAGAGAAACACTGTAAGATACATTACTGGACAACTTTATGAATAGCCCTGAAACATTGTCTGATACACTGCCAGAAGATGAGCTCCTCAGATTGGGAGGACTCAAAATATAACTGGGAAAGAGTTGCCTCATCAGACTACAATCAACCTTAATGATATGAATAAAGTAAAGCTTTCAGGATCTTCATTTGCTCATGTGGCACGACTCAAGCTGAGGAGTAACAGCTGTAGGATCCATTAATAATAAGAACATGGAATGTGCAAAGTATGAATCTAGAAAAATTGGAAGTTTCCAAAAATGAAGTGTAACACATAAAGATTGACATCATAGGCATTAGTGAGTTGAAATGGACTGGTTTGGGCCATTTTGAATCAGACATATGTGATCTACTATGTTGGGAATGAAAAACTAAACACAATGGTCTAGCATTCATCATCACAATGAATGTTTCAAGATCTATCCTGAAGTACAATGCTGTCAGTGATAAGATAATATCCACACACCTACAAGAAAAGCCACTTAATACTACTAGTACTCAAATTTACTCCCCAACCACCAAAGCCAAAGATGAGGAAATTGAACATTTTTTACCAACTTCTCCAGTCTGAAATGGACTGAACATGCAATCAAGATGTGCTGATAATCACTGGTGATTAGAATTTCAAAGTTGCAAACAAAGAAGAATCACCATAGCTGGAAAATCTGGTGTTGGTGATAGAAATAATGTTGGAAATCAGATGATAGAATTTTGCAAGACCAACGACTTATTCATTGCAAACAACTTTTTCAACAATGAAAACAGTAGCTATGCATGTGGACTTTGCCAGATGTAGTGCACAGGAATCAGACTGACTATATCTGTGGCAAGAGACAATGCAAAAGCTCAATATCTTCAGCCAAAACAAGGCGAGGGGCTGATTGTGGAACAGACAATCAATGGCTCCTATGCAAGGTCAAGCTGAAGTTGAAGATGATTAAAACAAGTTCACAAGAGTCAAAATATAACTTTGAATATAGCCCTCCTGAATTTAGACCATCTAAAAAGTAGACTTGATGCACTTCACATAAATGACCAATATCCAGAGGAACTGTGAGAGGACATCAAGAACATCATCCATGAAGAAGAAAAAAAAAAAATGTCATTAAAAAGACAGAAAAGGAAGAAAACACCAAAATGAATGTCAGAAGAGACTATGAAACTTTCCCTTGAGTGAAGAGTAGCTAAAGCAAATGGAGGAATTGACAGGATAAAAGAGCTGAACAGAAGATTTCAAAGAGCAGCTCAAGAAGACAAAGTCAAATATTATAATAAAATGGGCTAAGACCTAGAGTTAGAAAACCAAAAGCAAAGAACATGTTTGGCATTTCTCAAGCTGAAAGAACTGAAGAAAAAAAATAAGCCTCTAGTTGCAATATTGAAAGATTCTACAGGCAAAATTTTGAGTGATTCAGGAAACATCAAAAGAAGATTGAAGGAATACACAGAGTCATTGTACCAAAAAGAACTGGTCAATCTTCATCCATTTCAGGAGGTGGCATATCCTCAAGAACCAATAGTATTGAAGGAAGCAGTGAAAGAGGCACTGAAGGACGTGGTGAAAAACAAGGCTCCAGGAATTGATGGGATACGCATCGAGATGTTAACAACAAATGGATGCCCTGCTGGAGGCACTCACTTGGCTATGCCAGGATATTTGGAAGACAGCTTCCTGGCCAAATGACTGGAAGAGATCAATATTTGTACCCATTCCAAAGAAAGGTGATCTCACAGAATGTGGAAATTATTGAACAATATCATTAATATCTCACACAAGTAAAATCTTACTGAAAATAATTTTAAAATTGTTGCAGCAGTATTTTGGCAGAGAGCTTCCAGAGGTGCAAGCTGGATTCAGAAGAAGACATGGAATGAAGGATATCATTGCTGATGCTGGATGGATCCTGGCTCAAAGCAAAGAATACCAGAAAGATGTTTACTTGTGTTTTATTGACTATGCAAAAGCATTTGATTGTGTGGATCATAACAAATTGTGGATAACATTGAAAAGAATGGGAATTCCAGAACAAATAATTGTACTCGTAAGGAACTTGTACATGAACCAAGAGGCTGTCATTCAAACAGAACAAGGGAACACTGCATGATTTAAAGTCAAGAAGGGAGTGTGTCAGGGTTGTATACTTTCACCATACTTATTAAATCACTACACTGAGCAAATAATCCAAGAAGTTGACTATATGAAGAAGAACATGGCATAAGGATTGGAGGAAGAATCATTAACATCCTGTGATACTGATGACACAACTTTGCTTGCTGAGAGGGAGGATTACTTGAAACTTTTACTGATGAAGATTGAAGAATACAGTCTGCAGTATGGATTACACTTTAATATAAAGAAAACAAAAATCCTCACAACTGGACCAGTAAGCAACATTATGATAAATGAGAAAAGTTTGAAGTTGTCAAAGACTTCATATTACTTTGTTCTACAATCAATGCCAAAGGAAGTAGCAGTCAAGATATCAGGCAATGTATATCACTGGGCAAATCAGTTGCAAAAGACCTCTTTCAAGTGCTGAAGAGTAAAGATGTCTCCATGAGGATTAAGGTGTACCTGACACAAGACATGATATTTTCAATTGCCTCATATGCATGTGACAGCTGGACAATGAATAAGAAAGACCAAAGAAGAGTCGATGCTTTTGACTTGTGGTGCTGTCAAAGAATGCTGAAAGTACCATGGACTGCTAAAAGGACTAAAGAATCTGTCCTGGATGAAGTGCAGCTGGAATGCTCCTTGGAAGTGAAAATGGCTAGACTTCGTCTCACCTATTTTGGTCATGTTGTCAGAAGGAATCATTCCCTGCAGAAGGATATCATGCTTGGTGAAGTGTAAGGTCAAGGAAGGAGGGGAAGACTCTCAACAATATATATTGACACAGTGGTTGCAATGATGGGCTCACATATAGCAGGGATCATGGGGCTGGCACAGGACTTGACAGTGTTTCTTTCTGCTGTACATGGGGTTGCTATGAATCAGAGACAACTTGACAGCACCTAACCACAACAACCACTTTGGGCAAAATATTGAATAAAAAATGCAGGAAACTTCAAAAGAAGATGGAAGGAATACATAGAATCACTGTACCAAAAAGAATTGGTTGATTTTTTTTTTTTTTTTTCATTTCAGGAGGTGGTATATGATCAAGAACCAGTGATACTGAAGGAAGTAGTTGAAGTTGCAATGAAGGAATTGGTGAGAAACAAGTTTCCAGGAATTGACAGAACACCCATTGAGATGTTTCAACAAACTGATGCTGTGCTGGAGGCAGTCATTCATCTATGCCAAGAGATTTGGAAGACAGCTACCTGGCCAACTGAGTGGAAGATATCCATATTTATACCCATTCCAAAGAAAGATGACTCCACAGATTGTGAAAATTATCAAACAATATCATTAATATCACATGCAAGTAAAATCTTGTTGAAGATAATTCAAAAACTGTTGTAGCAGTGTACTGAAAGGAAACTTCCAGTAATGCAATTTAGATTCAGAAGAGGATATAGAACAAGGAATAGCACTGATGATGTCAAATGGATCTTAGCTGACAACAGAGAATACCAGAATGTTTACTTATATTTTATCAATTATGCAAAATCATTTGATTGTGTGGAGCACAACAAATTTAGGCTACCATTGAGAAGAATGGGAATTCCAGAACACTGAATTAATTAATCCACTGGGGATGAAAAAAGCTGCAGGGTACAGGTAAGGAAAAGGAATGGGCCCCACCCCAGAGGCAGAAAAGGAAGGGAATGCCAGAGATGACAAAGCGACAGGATCCAGAGAAGTCAGAGAGGCTTCAAACAGCTAAGGGAGATGAACTTGTCTGTCACTTTGTCATACTGTGGTGGCTTAGACATAGCTGTGTGGCTTGAGGTTGTGCCACCAGTGTTTTAAATACCAGCAGGGTTGCACATGGTACACAGTTTTCAATGCAGCTTACAGACTGAGATAGACTAGGAAGAAGGAAGAGGTTATCCACTTATCAAAGAATTGGCCAGGGAAAACCTTATGAATAGCAGAAAAACACAGTCTGATACTTTACTGGGTGACTTTATGAATAGACCGGAAACATCATCCAATATAGTGCAGGAAGACAAGCCTCTTAGGTCAGAAGGCACTCAAAATACAACTGGGAAAGACCTGCCTCATCAGAGTAGAACCAACTTTAATGGAATAGATGAAGTAAAACTTTTGGGACCTCCATTTGCTGAATTGGCATGACTCAAATTGAAGAGAAACAACTGCAAACATCCATTAATAATCAGAACATGGAATGTATGAAGTATGAATCTAGGAGAAGTGGAAGTTGTCAAAAATTAAATTGAATGCATAAAGATTGATATCCTAGGCACTAGTAAGCTGAAATGGACCAGTCTGGCCATTTTGAATCAGACAACTGTATGATCTACTATGGCAGGAATGCTAAATTGAAAAGAAATGACATGACATTAATCATCACAAAGGTTGTTTCAAATTCTGTCCTGAAGTCCAATCCTGTCAATGATAGGAAAATATCCATACACATACAAGGAAGACCAGTTAATACTATTATTATTCACATTTAATCACCAACCACCAAAGGCAAAGATGAGGAAATTGAAGATTTTTATCAAGTTCTGGAGTCTGAAATTGCCTGAACATGCAATCAAGATGTATTACTTATCATTGGTGACTGGAATGCAAAAGTTGGAAAAAAGAAGAATAACCGGTAGTTGGAAAAATTGGCTTTGGTAAAAAAAGTAAGGTTGGAAATTGCATGATAGAATTTTGCAAGAACAACGACTTATTCATTGCAAATACCTTTTTTCAACAGCACAAATGGTGGCTATAAACGTGGACTTCACCATACGGAGTACACAGGAATCAGAATGACTAAATCTGTGGCAAGAGGTGATGGAAAAGCTCAATATCTTTAGCCAAAACAAGGCCAGAAGCTGATTGTGGAATAGAACATCAACTGCTCATATGCAAGTTCAACTTGAAGTTGAAGACAATTAAAATAAGTCCACTAGAGCCAAAATAGGACCTTGATAATATCCCTCCTGAATTTAGAAACCATCTAAAGAATTGACTTGATGAATTGAACACCGATGACTGAAAATGAGAAGAATTGTCAGATGGCATCAAAAATATCACCCATGAAGAATACGAGAGGTCATTAAAGAGATGAGAAAGGAAGAAAAGACCAAAATGGATATGAGAAGTGATTCTGAAACTCGTCCTTAAAGAGAGAGTAGCTAAAGCAAGTGGAAAAAATGACAAGATGAAAGAGCTGAACAGAAGATTTCAAAGAGCAGCTTGAGAAGACAAAGCCAATTACTGTAATGAATGTGCAAAGACTTGGAGTTAGAAAAACAAAAGGGAAGAACACGCTTGGCATTTCTCAAGCTGAAAGAGCTAAAGAAAAAAAATTAAGCCTCGAGTTGCAATATTGAAAGATTCTATGAGCAAAATAGTGAATGATGCAGGACACATCAAAAGAAGATGGAAGGAATACACAGAGTCACTGTACCAAAAAGACGTGGTCGATGTTCATCCATTTCAGGAGGTGGTATATGAAGGAAAAAGTCAAAGCTGTGCTGAAGGACATAGGAAGAACAGGGATCCAGGGATTGATGGAATACCCATCGAGATGTTTCAACAAAGGGATGCTGTGCTGGAGGCACTACCTTAGTTATGCCAAGAGATTGGAAAACAACTACCTGGCCAACAGACTGGAAAAGATCCATGTTTGTACCCATTCCAAAGAAAGGTGATCCCACAGAATGTGGAAATTATCAAAAAATATCATTAATATCACATGCAAGTAAAGTCTTACTGAAGGTAATTGAAAAACGATTGCAGCAGTATATTGACAGAGACTTTCAGAGGTGCAGGCTGGATTCAGAAGAGGACATGGAATGTGGAATATCATTGCTGATATCAGATGGATCTTGGCTCAAAGCAAAAAATACCAGAAAGATGTTTACTTGTGTTTTATAGACTGTGCAAAAGCATTCAATTTTGTGGATCGTAACAAATTGTAGATAATGCTGAGAAGAATGGGAATTCCAGAACACTTAATTGTATTTATGAGGAACTTGTACATAGACCAGGAGGCTGTTTTTTGAACAGAACAAGAGGACACTGAATGATTTAAAATCAAGAAGGGATTGTGTCAGGGTTGTATTCTCTCACCATATTTTTTCAATCTTTATGCTGAGCAAATAATCTGAGAAGCCGGGCTATATGAAGAAGAATGTGGCATCAGGATTGGAAGAAGAAAGAAAAACAATCTACGAATGCTGATGACACAACTTTGCTTGCTGAAAGTGAGGATGATTTGAAGCACTTACTGATGAAGATTAAAGACTACTGTCTGCAGTATGGATTATATCTCAATATAAAGAAAACAAAAATCCTCACAACTGGACCTATAAGCAGCATCATGATAAATAGAGAAAATATTGAGGTTATCAAAGACTTCACATTGCTTGGTTCTATAATAGATGCCAATGGCAGCAGCAGTCAGGGCATCAGATGACATATGTTGTTGTTATGTGCCATCAAGTCGGACCCGACTTGGATTTCTGAGGTGGTATCACTATGGAAGTAGATTGCCCAACCTTCCTTCTGAGGAGTGGCTGGTGGGTTTGAACTGCCAGACTTCTTGTTAGCAGTCAAGTGTCTTAGGCACTATGTCACCAGAGCTCCAGATGACATATAGCACTGGGCAAATCATCTACAAAGGACCTCTTTCAAATGTTGAAGAACAAAGATGTCTCCTTGAAGACTACAGTGTGCCTGACACAGGCCATGGTATTTTCAATTGCCTCATATGCATGTGATAGCTAGAAAATGAATTGTTGTTGTTGTTGTTGTTGTTGTTTGCCATCGAGTCGGCCCCGACTCATAGCGACCCCTCCTTGGGTTTCCGAGGCAGTATCACTACAGAAGTAGGATTGCCCAAACTTCCTTCTGAGGAGTGGCTGGTGGGTTTGAACTGCCAGCCTTCTGGTGAGCAGTCAAGTGCCTTAGGCACTATGCTACCAGAGCTCCAGAAAATGAATAAGGGTGACCAAAGAAGAGTTGATGCTTTTGAGTTGTAGTGCTGGCAAAGAATGCTGAAAGTACCATGGACTGCTAAAAGAACTAATAAATATGCCCTGAAGGAACAGCAGCCAGAATGTTCCTTGGAAGAGAGAATGGTGAGACTTCATCTCACCTACTTTGGTCATATTGTCATGGAGAACCGTTCCCTAGAGAAGGATGTCATGCTTGGTAAGGTGTAGGGTGGAAGAAAGAGGGAAAAGCCCTCAATGAGATGGATTGACACAGTGGCTTCAGTGATGGGCTCAAGTATAGCAAGTGTCGTGCAGCTGGCATGGGACAGGGAGTTTCATTCTGCTGTACATAGGGTTGTTGTTCTGGTTACCTAGTGTTACTCTGACAGGAATATACCACAAATGGGATGGCTTTAATGAACAGGAGTTTATTCTTACAATTTGGAGGCTTTAAGTCCAAGTTCAAAGTGCCAGGCTCTAGGGGCTGGGTGAAAACCCTCAACCTTGGGGTCCAGCTCTGCCTTATGCTCCCAGCCCACTGGAGCTAGAGACATTTCTTCACTCAGACAGCTGCTGGCTGCTGAGGCTGAGAAGTCCCAAGATTGACAAGTAAAAAGGACACAATCCCGATGTTACCAAACCACACGGCAGGCCATTAACTTAAGTCCATTGTAGGTCCCAAGGTTGGCAGAGCATAGCAAACTGCTGAGCAACAATATGGCTACCTGCAGGGTCCAAGCACGCCATAGGCTAGAGACCCATTCCCAAGGCTTCTCCTTATATACAGGAAGCAGACCACATCCCAAAGGCTTGTGGTAGATCCCACCGTGGAGTTGATTGCCAGTCTCATCATGGGGAATAACTACCGCCAGCTTCCCAGGCACTCAACCAGGCCCAGCCAAGTTGACAAACAAACATAGCTACCACAATTCTTCATTGGGTAGCATCTGTACAGATCTCACTCACTGAGTGGCTCCAGTCCCCTAGTTCCTGTAAGTGGCGACCTCACCCCCTTGGCCTGGTGGCTCTGTTCCTCTCACCCTTGGGCATGGCAGCCCTGCCCCCTCACTCTTGGGCAGCTGCTATTGCTCCATCCCACTGGCTCACATGAACGAGCAGCCCCACACTCCAGAACCAAGTTGGTGAAAGCCTGGCTCTTTGAAACCTAGGGGGCTATGGTGGTTCCACCCTCACAGGCCATGGTCTTACCCTTTCAGGCTGAGGCAGCTCTGCTTCTCTTTCCTTATTCTCCATTTCTGCTGATTAATGCCCAAGGGCAACCCACTCTGCCAGGAATCTTCTCGCCCCAAAGGACATTTAGCTTTCTTACTCCATGGGCCAGCCAACCTGTTACTCCATTTCAAGCTGATCTCTTCTACCAGTTAATGCCTGAAGGCAACCCACTCCACCAGGAAGCCGCCTAACCAAAGGCATCAGGCTTTCTCCTCCGTGGACTGATAAGGCTGTTGCTGTCTCATGACGGTTCTATTGCTCCTGCTGTCTGTCATGCTGTATGTCGGGGTCTCTCTGCCAGGGTCTCAGGTCAAGGACGCACTCCACTCTTATTTCCACATTTTACGTATCTGTCAGAGCAGCACCCCACTCTTGTTACCATATTCTGTTCTGGTTAGCTAGTGCCTCTCTGACAAGAATATACCACAAATGATCATAAACAGGTTCTAAACAAACAGGAGTTTATTCTTACAATTTGGAGGCTTTAAGTCCAAGTTCAAAGTGCCAGGCTCTAGGGGTTGGGTGAAAGCCCCTCAACCTTGGGGTCCAGCTCTGCCATCTGCTCCCAGCCTGCTGGAGCTAGAGACAATTCTTCACCCAGACAGCTACTGGCTGCTGAGGTTGAGAAGCCCCAACGTAGACAAGTAAAAAGGGCACAGTCTCAATGTTACCAAACCATATGGCAGACCATTAACTTAAGTCCATTATAAGTCCCAAGGTCGGCAGAGCATAGCAAGCTGCTGAGCAATGGCACAGCTACATGCAGGGTCCAAGTGCATCATAGGCTAGAGACCATTCCCAAGGCTTCTCTTTATATACAGAAAGCAGACCACATCCCAAAGGCAGCTACTCAGCTGTTTGTGGTAGATCCCACCATGGAGTTGATTGTCAGTCTCATCATGGGGAATAACTACTACTAGCTGCCCAGCCACTCAACCAGGCCCAGCCAAGTTGACACACAAGCATAGCTGCCACAGTCACTGTGAGTCTGAGATGACTTGATGGCACCTAACAACAACAAATAACTGTGCTCATGAGGAACTTATACAAAGACCAGGAGGCTGTCATTTGGACAGAATAAGGGAATACTGAATGGTTTAAAATCAGGGAAAGAGTGTTCCCTGGTTGTATACTTTCACCATACTTATTAAATATATATGTTGAGCAAACAATCTGAGAAACTGGGCTCTATGAAGAAAAATGTGGCACCAGAATTGGAGGAAGAATCATTAACAACCTGCAATGTTCAGATGACACAACTTTGCTTGGTGAAAGTGAGGAAGACTTGAGGCACTTACTAATGAAGTTTGAAGTGTACAGTCTGCAGTATGGATTACATCTCCACATAAAGAAAACAAAAATCCTCACAACTGGACCAAGAAGCAGCATCATGATAAATGGAGAAAAGACTGATATTGTCAAAGATTTTATATTACTTGGTTCCACAATCAACACCAATGGAAGCAGCAGTCAAGACATTAGATGATGTATTGCATTGGGCAAATCTGCTGCAAAAAACCTCTTTCAAATGATGAAGAGCATAGATGTCCCCTTGAAGACTAAGGCCCATCTAACCCAAACCATGGTATTTTCAATCGCCTCTTATGCATCTGAGAGCTGTACAGTGAATAAGGAAGACTGAAGAAGGGTTGATGCTTTTGAGTTGTGGTGTTGGAGAAGAATGCTAAGAGTACTCTGGACTGCTAAAAGGACTAACAAATCTGTCCTGGAAGAAGTGCAGCTGGAATGCTCCTTGGAAGTGAGAATGACCAGACTTCATCTCACCTACTTTGGTCATGTTGTCAGAAGGAATCATTCCCTGCAGAAGTATATCATGCTGGGTAAAGTAGAGGGTCAACAAAAATGGGGAAGTTCCTCAATGAGACAGATTGACACAGTGGGTACAACAATGGGCTCAGGTATAGCAAGGAATGTGAGGTTGCCACAGGACTGGGCAGTGTTTCGTTCTGCTATCCATAGGCTCACTGTGAGTCAAAGACAACTCTATGGCACCTAACAATAAGCTCAACAATATAAGCATGTGAGAGCTGGATAATGAAGAAGGAAGACTGAAGAAGAGCTGATGCTTTTGAGTTATGGTGTTAGTGAAGAATACTGAAAGTACCAGGGACTGCTAAAAGAACTAATAAATCTGTCCTGGAAGAAGTGCAGCCAGAATGCTCCTTGGAAATGAAAATGGCCAGACTTCACCGGATGGACGTACTTTGGTCAGGTTGTCAGAAAGGACCATTCCCTGGAGACGGATATCTTGCTTGGCAAAGAGGAGGGTCAATGATAAAAAGGAAGGCCCTCAACAAGTTGGACTGACAAAGTGGCTGTGATGATGGGCTCAGATATAACAAGGTTTATGAGGCTGACACAGGACGGGGCAGTGTTTCATTCTGTTGTACATTGGGTCACTATGAGTTGGGCTGTCTCAATGGCAACTAACAACAACAACAACATCTCTTGTCATCACAACCAATATGTGCTAAAACTTTCATTGCACTCTGCATGAGTTAGGCATTGTTTTAAGAACTTTACATGTGCTAACACTCTTAATACTTCCAAGAACCCTAAGAGGTAGACACTTTTATTATCCCTATTTCACAAAAGAAAAATTGAGAGACAGCAAGTTTAAATAAATTGTCTAAAGTCACACAGGAGCTCTTCTTCAAGTCCCATTAAGTTTTGAATGCGTTCATAAATTTTCCATGAATCGTCATAGAAATTCAACTGCTTATTTCCATCCTTTCCAGGCTTTAAAATTTTAAACAGACCACCTCTGTGAGAATTTTCTTTTCCTTTGAGGATATTTTTATTTTCAACTTTAACTTTTCTGGGCTGTAATTTGGGATTTTCTATTTCTATCACATCTCAACTTGAATTCATTCTCAGTGATCTAAATTATTTCAAAAACAAAATCCCATTGAGTTCAAAGTGTGCAAAATCTAACATATTATTACTCTAATGTATTTTTAATGTAAAAGAATTTTCATGTCAATTATCAAAAATTATTTTTAAATATTGAAAATTAACTACTGAGTAATTAAGAAAATCAAAATTTTAAGTAAGAATATTTAGATAAATATGAATTATTTTATTCTTGAAAATTGAATTATATCTTATAGAATAATTTTATAACAATGCTATTCATCACAATTTTGTATTTCATGTCTATCTGATGGCCAGTGTAGAGAATCAGTGCAAGTTATGTCTAAGCCTACTATTATGTAAAATTGAGAGAAATATTAATTATTTAATATTGCAAAATATTCAAAGCTCTGCCACCTATTGTAAATACCTGCTATGTGTGAGTACCTTTAGAAACACATATTGGACCATGAAAAATAATAAGAAAATGGATGCTCAGTGCTGCTGAGAAATGAAACTACATTTTGCAAGATTTTTTTACATTCACGCTATTTGAGAAAGAGCATTAGACAGGTTAATTAATCTGTCTTTTAGTTTATCTGAGCACTCTTTCTAATCTTTCCCTCACTGTGAAGTAGTGACCATCCCCAATGTTATCAATGGCCCAGACCACAACTTTCACAGAATTTGGACACAGTGCCTAATAATTAAGTGCTGAGCTGTTCATCAAAAGGTGGGAGGCTTGAACCCACCAAGCAGCTCAATGGGAGAAAGACCTGGCAATTTGTTTTTTATAAAAATTGTAGCCCCGAATATCCTATGGGACAGTTCTCCCCTTTCACAGGGGGTCACTGTGAGTTGGCATCTAACAACAGCCTTTGATTTCAAGGATACTGGGCAAGAGGTAAATAAAAGAATTATTCTGTGCAAGTGTGGTGGAAGTCAGGAAAGCAGATGTTTATGGCTACCTGGGTGCTAGTATGAGTGTTATATTCCAAGTAAGGGGAGAATCTGTAAGTTTTAAAAATGTGTTTATACATGTATTTTAGACATTCAAGATCTCCCAAAGAATAGAGGTCTGCACTCTGGGATATCTAGTATCCAAAGGAATATTGTCCTACACAGAAAATAAATTCAGTCATAGAAAAAGGAGGCAAACTATATTTTTTTGCATGCCAAAATCATTACTTGAAAATATATGTAGCACACACTGCTATAAATTGTATATACTCTTTACAGATATTTATTAACAAGTCTTGCTAAATTGGAAGTTTACTAAAATCTGGGATTAACTCTTAATTAATTGTGGCCCTAGTAATAAACTTAACTTCTGGCACGTATTAGGAAAAATTTGCTGTAAATGGTGCATTGTTTCTAAGAAGGTTAAACTGGGATCAAAGACATATATAAGATGGGTATGCAGAGGATAAAAATGCCCCTAAGTGATTTCAGTGAGAGTATTTGAAAAGATAATTAGATACAGAAAGCAAATTCAAAGCTATTACTAATATGTATAATTTCCCCTTCTTTTTTTTTTTCATTCTTTTTCTTCTTTGTATGAATAATACTCCATAATAGATAAAGAAAAACAAGAACTCTTTAATGGTTAGGTTTTCTGATAGCTACTACATGTATAGGGTTGATATGCAAGGAAAAATGTTGCTATTACTAAATTTTAAGTAAAAGCACATTATAGTAGAAATAAGGCTCTCCAGAGAATAATTTTATGAGACCATTATTGCATGGTAGCTTGGGCAGTTGAACTCACATGAAACAAATTGCTCTATAAAACAAGTCCCAAAGTGGTCTATTGCTTAATTAAATTCATATACAAAATGTCCCTCTGCCTTGACATGTGTACACACATATATTAAATATATTTTTAAATTCTGTCAGAAAAATATGACCTCATAAAGATGCAAAGATTTAGGCACCACTTCAAAGCCAAAGAACTTCTTGTAGTAAGATTTCATATGGAACTGTGACTTTTAAAATAATTGTTTTTTTTTTCTTAACACGATGACAACAGAAAGTTTGATGCATGTAATATTTTAATCTTTCTGCTTATACAGATATGCCATAGTCTATATGAAAAGCTTGCATTGAATGTAAATGCCATGAATTCTTATTTTTCTCCTGTTTCATCAAAATAGAAACATTTCTAAAGAAGCTTGGGTGTGCATAACAAAAAACACATTTGGAAGATCTATAGCCCAATCCTTCAACTGAAATGTGTCTACTTAGAAGAATGTTAATTTAATTTATGCAAATAAATTATGACACATTTTTTGCTTTGAATATAATTTTTTTTTTTTTTTAACCACAGTGCATTAATCTACTTTTCTCTTTCATGGATCACCTATATGTGGATAATAGCCCTCCAGAAACAGAATGTGACCTAGTCTGTTTGATAGCCCAAAACATCCTAAAGCCATCTGTTTTTAAGTATGTTCAGAGATGATGACAGCAAGGAGATAAAATGAAGAGACATTATTCAAAGCATGTTACTAATTGATTGTATGACATCATGTCCACAAATGTTCCATCCATTTCAGAATTTCACACTGAAAATCTGGAATGAGTAATTGCAGCCTCTCTATTTTCACCTATTATTTTGAGTAGCTCTTTAATACTGCCATTTGAACTGGTAACACAAAGAGAAATGGGAAATAATATGTGGAATTTAGAGAAATATAGGTGACTGTCAAATACACAAAGTAAAGTGACCAGTTCTGAACGTGTAAGCAAGATAATCTAAATCTGGGCAAAGTTCTCAGGCTTTACAAACAGAAAAGTGAGGAGGGCTTTATATTGGTTTGAATAATTTTTGTACTCAGACACTGAAAATGTCCTGCTCTGGTGGCATAGTGCCTAAGGCATGTGACTGCTAACCAGAAGGCTGGTGGTTCAAACCCACAAGCCACTCCTCAGAAGGAAGGTTGGGCAATCTACTTCTGTAGTGATACCACCTCGGAAACCCAAGGAAGGGTTGCTATGAGTCGGATCCGACTTGATGGCAGTGAGTTTGTTTTTTGTTTGTTTTAAGAATAACAAGAATTATAATAGCTATTATTATTAAGTACTAACTGTGTACCAGACACTGTGTGAAGCATTTCATACTCATTATCTCATTTAAACTTTATAACATCTCTATGGATCTGAAAGGTAAAGAATCTTAGTTTAAAATAAAGAAACTGAAGTACTGAGAGATTAAATAACTTAATTAAAGTCACATAATTACTGGCAGAGCTGAAATTCAACCTAATTTTCACAGATATTAAAGTTGGTCAACTCAAGCCAACACCCTTGCTGCCAACTTTGACAGTCATTCTCTCTGGCAACAGAGAGAATCCTGGCAAACTTCACAGAACTAATCCATCAGTGGCATCACTAGGAAGGTGTAGGGGTGGGAACTACATTGGGTGACACTACCAGAGGGGGTGAAGTAAAAATGACTTCTATAAAATTTGTGTGCTGTGTTTAGGCAGAAATTTATTATTTTATATAAAAATTATTCCTGTAATTATTTGTGATAGCAAAAACATTTTTGTAAGCTCAGCTTATATATATATCAATATACTTACCAGTGTAAAACTCTAATTTATCTTTTAAACTTTCTAATGTGCTCTGATAAAAGCTGTCATTATTTATTTATTTATCTATCTATTTATTTGTTTATTTATTTATTTTTAAATCCCTTCATCCATATCAAAACTGTCTCTTAATTATCAATCTATTTTCTTTCCTTTATCTTCCCCTCCCATCCCTGGTAATCAACAAAGAAAGTTTCCTTCCCTGTGTGAATCTTTCCTTGACTTTTTACAATAATAAACTCATACAATAATTGTTCTTCTGTTACCGACTTATTTCACTTAGCATAATGCCCTCCAAGTTTATTCATGTTATGAGGTGATTCACTGATTCTTCATTATTCTTTAATGTTGCATAGTACTGCATTTTGTGTATGTACCATAGTTTGGTAAGCCATTCATCTGTTGATGGATACTTAAGCTTCTATCTCTGTGCTATTATAAATAGTTCTGTGATGAACATGGGTGTGCAAATACCTATTTATGTCCCAAGTCTCATCTCTTTAGGATATATTCCTAGTAATGAGATTGCTGGATCAAATGGTATTTCTATTTCTAATATTTTAAGGAAGCATCATACTGTTTTCCATAATGGTTATACCATTTTACAGTCCCACCAGAAGTGTATGAGAGTTCCAATTTTTCCACACCCTTACCAGCATTTTGTTTTCTGTCCTGTTGTATTTTGCTATTATTGCTGGAGTGAGATGATATCTCATTGCTGTTGTGATCTGTATGTCTTTAATGGCTAACGATTGTGAGCCTCTCTTCTCCTGTTTGTTGGCTGTCTGAATATCTTCTTTGGTGAAGTGTCTGTTCCTATCCTTTCTCCAGTTTTGAATTGGATTGTTCATCTTTTTGATGATGAGGTGTTGAAGTTTTCTATAAATTTTAGAGATAAGTCCCTTGTCAGATATGTCTTTACTGAATACGTTCTTCAAATTTATAGGTTTTCTTTTTAGTCTTTTGGAGAAGTCTTTAGATATACTTAAGCATTTAATTTTTAAAAGGTCCAACTCATCTAGTGTCTCTTCTGCTGTTTGTGCATTTTTGGATGTATTTTATTGGGCAATCTATTTCCGTAGTAATACCACCTCAGAAACCCAAGGAGGGGTTGCTATGAGTCGGGGCCAACTTGATGGCAGTGTTTTTTGTTTGTTTGTTTGTTTGTTTGTTTTTTATATATACTATAAATTAGGGAGCTTACGTTTGCTCCTATTTTATCTTTGGTGAACTTTATAGTTTTGGGTTTTACATTTAAGTCTTTGATCCAACTTGAGTTAGTTTTTGTGTATGGTGTGAGGTATGGATCTTGTTTCATATTTCTACAAATGGGTATCCAGTTTTGCTAGCATCATCTGTTGAAAAGACTATCAATTCCCAATTTAATGGATCTGGCCATTTGTCAAAAATCAGCTGTTCATAGATGAATGGATCTATTTCTGGATTCTCAGTTTTGTTCCACTGGTCTACATGTCTATCATTGTTCCAATACCAGGCTTGTTTGACTACTGTGGCTGTATAGTGGGCTTTGAGATCTGGGAGTGTAAGACCTTCTACTTTGTTTTTCCTTTTCAGTAGTGCTTTACTTACCCATACTCTCTTTCCTTTCCATATAAAATTACTCATTGATTTTTATGTCCTTAAACATGTTGATGGAATTTGGATTGGTATTATATAGTTTCTATATATTGCTTTTGGTACTATTGACATTTTCACAACTTTCAGTCTTCCTATCCATGAACACAGCATAGTCCTTCATTTATATAGGTCTCTTATAATTTCTTGTAGTAGTGTTTCATAGTTTTCTTTGTATTGGTCTTTGTGTCCCTAGAAAGAATTATTCCTAAGTACTTTATCTTCTTGGTAGTTATTGTAAATGATATTGTTTTCCTTATTTCCTTTTCAGAGATCTCTTTGTTTGTGTAGAGGAATCCAACTGATTTTTGTACGTTGATCTTGTATCTTGCCACTTTGCTAAAACTTTCAATTTGTTGTTGTTGTTATGTGCCGTCGAGTCGAACCCAACTCATAGTGACCCCTCCTTGGGTTTCCGAGGCAGTATCAGTATGGAAGTAGATTGGCCCATCTTCCTTCCGAGGAGTGAGTTCCACTATTTTTCTTGCTCATTTCCCTGGCTAGAACTTCCAATATGGTATTATCTGAATTGAATGGAGAAATAGACAATACTGCAATAGTAGTAGGAGACTTTAACTCACTACTTTTGATGAGGGACAGAATAACAGCAAAAAACTCAACAAAGATACAGAAAAATCTCAAAAATACAATCAAACAAATTGACCTCATAGAATAGATAGAACACTCCTAAACAAAAAAACAAAAAACAAACAAACAAAACACAGTGTGCAAGGATCATTCTCCAGAATATACCATATGTTAGGCCACAAATCAAGCCACAATAAATTTAAAACACTGAAATTCTACGAAGCATCTTCTCACATCACAACACTATAAAATTAGAAATCAGCAATAGGAAGACTTAAAAAAAAAAAAAAAAAAAAAACCTCACTGCCATGGAGTCTATTCCAACTCAGATTGAGACCTTGTGGAGTTCCAAACCAGTAAATCTTTAGTGAAGTAGATTGCCCGGTCTTTCTTTCATGGAGTGGCTGGTGGGTTTAAACCACCAACCTTCTGGTTAGCAGTCAAATGCCTTAGGCACTACGCGCTTGGAAACTGAATAACACTCTGCTCAAGAATCACTGGATAATAAAAGTAATAAAGTGAAATTAAAAAAAAAAAAAATTCTAGAAAGAAATGAGGATAAAAACAAAACACACCAAAACCTCTGAGACACAAAGCTGTCATTATTACTCAATTTCAATGATACTTCAAATCACATAGTTTTGTCTGCATGCATCATGCATGTGCTGTTATTTTCATTGTTTCTGAGGTGTTCACAGCCATTGATTTTGCCAAATTTTCTGGAAATTCAGCTACAGTATTTTAGTAACCTGTATCAATAACTTTTTCGATTAATTAATAATTGATTAATTAATTAATTGATAATTAAATTATTAATTAATAAGTACTTGAGGGAAAAGAAGGATGGTAGACACATATTAAATTGTGTTATGGGGAAGGTAATATACAGTAAAGTAGAGGACAAAATTACAATGCAAAGGAAGACATTGGGAGGAACACAAGAGATAAAGGCAATAAAGGTAAATACTATTACATACACAATCTTGCAATAACAGTGTTTTGTTACTCTAGTGCTGTTCCAACAGGAACACCACAAAGAGTGGTCTTAAACAAACAGGGATTTATTCTCTTAAAATTTAGGAGAGCAGAAATCTGAGTTAAAATACCAGCTCTACAAGCTGGCTGAAGGTCCCTCGACCTTGAGCTTCAGCTCTGACTCTTGCTCTTGGCTCACTGAAGCTGGAGGGTTCTCTTAATTCAGGCAGCAACTGTCTGCTGAGGCTGACAAACCCAAGTGAGACAAGTAAAATGACACAGTCCTAAATTACCAAGCAACATTCAGGCTACTAGTTCAAGTCCAAAAACAGTCCCAAAATCAACAGACAGCATGATGGGATGTTTAATGAAGACTCAGCTACATTCAGTGTTCAAGCATGTCAAAAAGCTCAGAGACCCTTCTCAAAGCTGTCTTCGTATATACTGGAAGTAGACCACATCCATAAGGCAGCTACTCAGTCGCTCCAGTAGATTCCACTATGGATATGACTACCAGTCTCATCATGGGAAATAGCTACATCTAGCTGCCTAACCACTCAAAACCAGGCCCAGCCATGTTGACACACAACCTTACTACAATTCCACCCCTTGTCAACTTGGCACCTGTACAGATCTCCTTTGGGTACCCTGAATCTCCTAGTCCATCTGAGTGGTGATATCACTCCCTTGGCCTGGCAGGCCCTGTTTCTCTGCCTTTTTGGCATGGAAGTCCTGCCCCCTCACTTTTAGGCAGCAGCTATGTCTCCATCCCACTGACCTACATGAACAGCAGCCCCACATTCCAGAACCAAGTTGGTGGAGTTCTGACCTTTTGAAACCTAGGAGGCTGTGGTGATTCTACTCCAAGAGGCCATGGTCCTATCCATGGAGGCTGAGGCAACCCTGCTTCAGGATTTCTTCATCTCTCAGATTCTGCCAATTAATACCCCAAAGCACCCAAATCTGCCAGGAATTTTCCTGTCAAAAATGCACTTAGTTTTTTTCTCTCTGTGGGATGGTAAGCCTGTCACTATCTCATGCCAGTCTCTTGACTATGCTTCTGCAGTCCTTCTGCCAGGGTCTCTCTACTGGCACCTCAGCACAGGGATCTCAGTCAAGAATGCATTCTAAAGATTAAAAATAATATAAAATTAAATTAAATTAAGAGGTGGACAAATTATATCACGCTAATGGCAACCAAAAAAAGAGGAAGAGTGCCAATATTAATTTCTGATAATATAGACATCAAAGTGAAAAACAGCATAAGAGACAAAGAAGGACACTATATGATGCTAAAAGGGCTAATTGACCAAGAAGACATTACCATAATAAATATGCACCCCATGAAAGAGTTTCAAATACGTAAAGCAAATATTAGCTACATTGAAAGGAAAAAAAAAAAAAAAAGACAACCCTACAATAGTAATAGACTTTAACACACTGCTTTCAGAGAGTGACAGAACAACTAGGGAAAAAAAAAAAAAAAAACTCAACAACAATACAGAAGAACTCAACAACACAATCAACTAACTTGACCTCAGAGACATATACAGAGCATTTCACCCAAAACAAGCAAAATACACGTTCTTCTCCAATGCACATGGACCATTCTCCAGAATAGACCATATGTTAGGACACAAAACAAGCCTCAATAAATTTAAAAAAAAATATTGAAATACTAGAAAGCATCTTCTCAGATCACAATGCTATAAAATTAGAAATCAGTAATAGGAAGACCAAATGTGGGGGGGGGGAATCAAATATATGGAAATTGAATAACACAATGCTTAAAAACTACTGGGTAACAGAAGAAATAAAGTGTGAAATAAAAATTCCTAGAAACGAATGAAAATGAAGATACAACTTACCAAAACCTATGGGACATAGTGAAAGTAGTACTCAGAGGTCAATCTATAGCAATAAATGCACACATCAAAAAAGAGGAAAAACTCAAAATCAACACCTTAACAACTCCAACAATTAGAAAAAGAGCAACAAAAGAAACCAAGAGTATCCAGAAGTAAGGAAATAATACAGATCAAAACCAAAATATAAAGGAAGCAGGAAACAACAACAACAAATAGAATTAAGAAAACAAGAATCTGGTTCTTCGAAAAGATTAAAAAAAAAAAAAAATTTGACAAACCACTGGCAAATTTCACAAAGCAAAAGAAAAAGAAAAAGAAGATGCAAATACCATGAATAATGAATGAAAAGGATGACATCACTACAGAACCAAATGAAATAAAAAACACAATAACAGAATATTATGAAGAACTGTATCTAACAGATTTTAGAACCTGGAAGAGATGGACAAGTTCCTGAAAACACAAGACCTACTTAAACTAACCCAGTCTGAGATAGAATACTTTAATAGACCCATAATAAAAGAAGAAATTAAGGAGGTCATAAAAAATAATTCCCCACACAAAAAAAAGTCCTGGCCCAGATTGCTTCATTGTAGAATTCTATCATATATTCAAGAAAGAGCTGACACCTATACTACTCAAACTATTCCAGAACATAAAGAAAGATGAAATATTCCCAAATTCATTCTATTAAGCAAGCATAAATGCCAAAACCAGGAAAAGACACCATTAGGAAGTCCTAGCCAGAGCAATACGGCAAGAAAGGGAAATAAAAGGCATCCAAACTGGCAAAGAGGAAGTAAAACTCTTTCAATTTGCAGATGACATGATCCTATACATAGAAAACCCAAGAGATTCAGCAAAAAAGTTTCTGGAACTAATAAAAAGTTTCAGCAAAGTGGCAGGATACAGGTCAACATACAAAAATCAGTTGGACTCCTCTACATCAACAGAGAGATGTATGAAAATGAAATACGGAAAACAATATCTTTTATGATACTTACCAAAAAGATGAAATACATGGGAATAAATCTTACCACAGCCCCAATGACCTATACAAAAAAAACTATAAAACACTACTGCAAGAAACTACAAGAGATCTATATAATTGGAAGAACCTGCCTTGTTCATGGATAGGAAGATTGAATATTGTGAAAATGTCAATATTACTCAAAGCAATCTACACATTCAATGCAATCCTGATCCAAATTCCATCAACATTTTTTAAAGACATGGAAAAACCAATCACTAATTTCATATGGAAAGGAAAGAGACCTTGGATAAGGAAATCACTGCTGAATAAGACAAAGTAGGAGGGCTCACATTTCCAGATCTCAAAACCTACTATATAGCCACAGTCGTCAAAACAGTGTGGTATTGGTATAGTGATAGACCAATGGAACAAAATTAAAAAAAAAAAAAAAAACAGAAATAGATCCATCCATCTATGGACAGCTGATCTTTGACAAAGGGACAAAACCAATTGAATGGGGAAGAGATAGCCTCTTTAGCAAATGGTCCTGGCAAAATTGATTATTCAATTGCAGAAAAATGAAACAAGACCCATACCTCACCCTATATACAAAAACAAAGTGAAGTTGGGTCAAAGACTTAAATGTAAAACTGAAAACTATAAAGCTCATCAAAGCTAAAATAAGGCCCTAATCTATAGCATAAATAGATTATCAAGCACAACTCAAAATGCACAAGCAGCAGAAGAGAAGCTAGAAGACTGGGACCTTTTAAAAATTACATTCTTATGCACATCAAAAGACTACTCCAAAAGGGTAAAAAGAGAACCTACAGATTGGGAAAAAATATTTGGTTATGATATATCTGACAAAGAACTTATCTCCAAAATTTACAGAAAATTTCAACCCCTCAACAGCAAAAAGACAAACAACCCAATTCAAAAATGGTCAAGGGACATGAACAGACACTTCCCTAAACAAGATAAACTGTCAGCCAACAAACACATGAGGAAATGTTCACAATCGTTAGCCATTAAAGAGATACAAATCAAAAGAAAAATGACATATCATCTCACCCCATCAATAATAGCAAAGTTCAACAAGACAGAAAATAACAAATGCTGGCAAGGTTTTGAAGAGATTAGAACTCATACACTGCTGGTGGGACTGCAAACTGATACAACCACTGTGGAAATGGTATGGCATTTCCTTAAAAAACTGAATAGAAATACCATTTGATTCAGCAATTCCATTAATAGGAATATATCCTAGAGGTGAAAGACAGGACATGAACAGACGTATGCACACCCATGTTCATTGAAGCACAATAACAAAGAGATGGAAACAACCTATGTGTCTATCAACAAAGGAATGGATAACCAAACTATGTACATTCACACGATGGATTACTATGCAACATTAAAGAATAATGAAGAATACGTGAATCATCTCACAATGTGGGTGAATTTGGAGAACATTAGGCTGAGGGAAGTAAGTCAATCACAGGCCAAATACTGTATGAGGTCATTATTGTAAAAATCAAGGAAAGGTTTACTTAGGGAAAGAAATTCACTTTGTTGGTTACTGGGGATGGCAGGAAAGGGGAGGGAAAATTTGGAACTAGTTGGGGGGTCACATGTTGATTTGGGTGAGGAGAGGGATGGGATGGAAAGAGTCTGTTACCAGCATGATGACACTAGGGAAAGGAAGGACACGGAAATAGGCAATAACAAAATTGTTTTGGCCCTCCAGTGACATTCTAACAGAAAATAACACAAGTGGGTGGTTTTAAAAAACAGGTATTTATTCCCTTACAAGTTAGGAGGCAAATGCTATTACATGCACAATATGCATTACCATTAACACCAAACACCAGGCTACAGATAGGTAAGAAGATCAAGTGGGGGTAGGCGCACAGGAATATACACTTGACCAAGGATAGATTTGGCTGAAGATAATCTTACATATGCACTTCTGCTACGAAATTAGCCACATACATTACAGAAGTGACAGAAGACAGAGTTGGAGTAACTTCTCAGAGATGACCAAACACCTTGAGAGAGAGATTCACCAGGCCTGTGGGCTCAGGACTGTAGTCTCAGGGGACATCATGTTCAATTGGCACAACATAGCACATAAAACTCTTGTTCTACAACCTATTGTGGTGAGTGGTGACTGGGGCCTTAAAAGCTTTCAAGTGGCCATCTAAGAATCAATTATTAGTCTCCTTTGATCTGGGGCAAAGGAAAGTGAAGAAAATCAAAGGCATCTGGAAAAAATTAGTCCAAGGATAAAGTGAACGACAAAGATCTCAGCCCTCGTGACCTCAAGATCAGAAGAATCAGATGATGCCCAGCTACCAATGCCAACTGCTTGGAAGGGGATCAAAGCTGGAGATCCTGGATAGAGTGGGAGGAAAAATGTGGAACAAAATGCAAAAATGGCCAGAATTACTGGTTGGATAGAGACTGGTGGAATCCCCAAAACTATGGCCCTGGTTACTTTTTGGGCCTTGATATGGACTCACTTCCATGGCTTGGCTCTCAGCCCAACAGTAGAAAGACCTATATATAGAACATCTACCTTTGGGCAATGCACTCTTCTATTTAGGGAGATGCACCCCTTAGATCATTAAGCCGTGAGACACCAGAGGGGCAGCATTCACATAGAAGGAAAGATGGACAGACAGGAATGCATAGTTAAGAAGGGAATGGGAGGGGGTAGTCACAGTGAGGAGAGGGGAGGAGAGTTTCTCATGGTTGAGCATGGTAATCAGTGTGTGAAATCAAATATGCATGAACTATTGAATGTAAATCAAATTTGATTTGTAAATTTGAACCTAAAGTACAATAAATAAATAAAAAGAATGCATTCTACTCCTGTTTCCACATTTTAGTTATCAGAGCAGCAATCCACTCTCGGTACCAAATTGTTTTGGCCCTCCAGTGATGTTCTAATAGAAATAACACAGTGGGTGGTTTTAACAAACAGGTATTTATTCTCTTATAGGCTAGAAGTCCTAGTTCAAAGTACCAGCTCTAGGGGCTGGCTGAAGGTCCTTCAACCATGGACTTCAGCTCTGCCTCTTGCTCCTGGCCCACTGAAACTGGCAGCTTCTCCTAACTCAGACAACTGAGACTGAAAAACCCAAGGCCAACAAATAAAATGGCACAGTCCCCAAATTATCAAGCAACACAGCAGGCCACTAGTTCAAGTCCAGAGACTGTCTCAAGATCAGCACACAACATGGCATGCCACTCACTGATGATTCAGCCAAATGCAAGATCCAGATGGCAGCTACTCAGCTGCTCCAGTAGATTTCACCGTGGAGTTGATTACCAGTCCCATCATGGTGTATAACTGCATCCAGCTGCCCAGCCACTCAAAACCAGGACCAGCCAAGTTTACAAACAATTTAACTACCACAAAGAGTAATAACTACTCTATGAGTGGATAGGAGCTCTGGTAACGTGATGCCTAAGGCACTTGACTGCTAACCAGAAGGCTGGTGGTTCAAACCCACAAGTCAATCCTCAGAAAGAAGGTTGGGCAATCTACTTCCGTAGAGATACTGCCTTGGAAACCCAAGGAGGGGTCGTTAGGAGTCAGGTCCTACTCACCAGCAAATAACAACAACATAAGTAGATACATAGATTAAGATGGAGGTTGAACAAGTATGGAAATTTGAATGTGACTACACTCATGATTTTATACAGCATTGCCAGAAAACGTCTCTATATGTGTATTTTTATGTGCTGCAAATATATCCCTGTATATAGTAGAGCATACAGGGGGAAAAGTTATGGAAATTTCTTAGCCATAACTAAATGTTTTGAGGGAATGAGTTGTTAGGTCTGGAATTCAAGACCACAGTTTCAGGGGACATTGGCATAACATAATCCACAAAAGCAATATTCTATATCCTACATTGGTGACTAGTGACTAAGGTCTTAAAAGCTTATGAGTGGTCATCTAAGATGCAGCTATTAGTTTCTGCTTGTCCAGAACAAGGTGAAGAATATCAAATACATATGGAAACAATCAGTGCTAAGGACTAACTGACTACACTAACTTCACCCTCCACAACCTAAGACCAGAAGAACTAGAAAATGTCCAGTTACTACTATTGACTCCTCTGATAGAGATCACAAAAGAAAGTCCTGGATTGAGTATGTATGTGTGTGTGTGTGGGGGGGGCTATGGGGGGATGTGGAGCAAAATTCAAAATCATAAAAAATGTCAAGATTACTAGTTTGATTGACTAGTAAAACTAGAGAAACTCCTGAGACTATGGCCCTTTTTGTTATGTTGTAAGGTATCATCAAGTCATCTCCAACTCATAGTGACCCTATGCACAGCAGAACAAAACACTGCTTGGCCCTGCACCAACTTTGCAATCTCTGCTATACTTGAGCTCATCACTGTAGCCACTGTGTCAATCCATCCTCAACGAGGACCTTCCCTACTTTTGTCGACCCTCCACCTTACCAAGCATGACATCTGTCTCTAGAGAATGGTCCCTTCTAATAACGTGACCAAAGTAGGTGAGACGAAGTCTGGCCATTCTCATTTCCAAGAAGCATTCCAGCTGAACTTCCTCCAGGATAGATTTGTTAGTTCTTTTAGCAGTCCATGATATTTTCAGCATTCTCCACCAGCACCACAACTCAAAAGCATCAATTCTTCTTCAGTCTTCCTTATTCATTGTCCAGCTCTCAGATGCATATGTTGTTGTTGTTATGTCCTGTAGAGTCCAAGGAATTGAAAATACCATGGTTTGTGCCAGGCACAACTTAGTCCTCAAGGAGACATATTTGCTCCTCAGCCCTTGAAAAAGGTCTTTTGCAGCCGACTTGCCCAGTGCTACACATCGTCTGATGTCCTGACTGCTGCTTCAATTGGTGTTGATTGTAGAAATAAGCAATGTGAAGTCTTTGATAACTTCAATCTTTTCTCCATTTATCGTGGTGCTGCTTGTAGGTCCAGTTATGAGGATTTTGTTTTCTTTATATTGAGATGTAATCTATACTGCAGACTGTATTCTTCAATCTTCATCAGTAAGTGTTTCAAGTTATCCTCACTTTCATCAAGCAAAGTTGTGTCATCAGCTTATTGCAGGTTTAATGATTCTTCCTCCAATTTTGATGCCACATTCCTCTTCATACAGTCCAGTTTATCAGATTATTTGCTTACCATATAGATTGAATACATATGGTGAAAGGATTCAACCCTAACACACTCCCTTCTTGATTTTTAACCATGCATTGTCCCCTTGTTCTGTTCAAATGACAGCCTCCTTTTCTATGTACAGGTTCTTCATGAGGACAATTAAATGTTCTTGAATTCCCATTATTCTCAATGTTATCCACCATTTTTTACAATCCACACAATCAAATGCTTTTGTATAGTTAACAAAACACAAGTAAACATCTTTCTGGTATTCTTTGCTTTCAGCCAAAATCCATCTGACATCCACAATGATATCCTTTGTTCAACATCCTCTTCTGAATCCAACTTGCACCTCTGTCAATATACTGCTTCAACTGTTTTTAAACTATCTTCAGAAAGATTTTATTTTCATATGATATTAATGATATTGTTCGATAATTTCCACATTCTTTGGGATCATCTTTCATTAGAATGGGTACAAATATGAATCTCTTCCAGTCAGTTGGCCAGGTAAGTGTCTTCCAAATCTCCTGGCATAGCTCAGTGAGAGTCTCCAGTGGGGCATCTGTCTGTTCAAACACCTCTATTTCTATTCTGTCAATTCCTGGAGTCTTGTTCTTCACCAATTCCTTCAGTGCAGCTTCAACTTCTTCCTTAAGTACCATTGGTTCTTGATAATATGCCACCTCCTGAAATGGATGAATGTTGACCAATTCTTTTTGGTACAGTGACTCTGTGTATTCCTTCCATTTTCTTTTGATGCTCCCTGCATCATTCAATATTTTGCCCATAGAATCTTCCAATCTTGCAACTCAAGGTTTAAATTTTTTCCTCAGTTCTTTCAGCTTGAGAAATGCTGAACGTGTTCTTCCTTTTGAGTTTCTAACTCCACATCTTTGCACACTTCATTATAGTAATTGGCTTCATCTGCTCAAGCTGCTCTTTGAAATCTTCTTTCAAGATGTTGTCATTTCATCCATTTACTTTGGCTACTCTCTGTTCAAGGGCAAGCTTCAGAGTCTCTTTTTTCATCCATTTTGGTCTTTTCATTTTTTTCTTGTCTTTTTAATGACCTCTTGCTTTCCTCAAGGATGATGCTTTTGATGTCATCACACAATTCTTCTGGTTTTTGGTCATTTGTGTTCAATGCATCATAATCTATCCTTTATATGGTTTCTAAATTCAGGAGGGATGTTATCAAGGTCATATTTTGGCTCTAGCGGACTTATTTTAATTATCTTCAACTTCAAGTTGAACTTGCATATGAACAGTTGATGTTCTGTTCCACAATCAGCTGCTGGCCTGTTTGGCAGAAGATTTTGAGCTCTTTCATTACCTCTTGCCACAGATGTAGTGAATCTTATTCCTGTGTTTTCCATCTGGCAAAGTTCATGTGTATAGCTGCTATTTGTGTGGTTGAAGAAAGATATTTGCAATGAATAAATCATTGGTCTTGCAAAATTCTATCATGTGATCTCCAGCATCATTTCTGTCACCAAGGCCAACTTTTTCAAATACCTGTGATTCTTCTTTGTTTCCAACTTTTGCATTCCAGTCAACAGTGATAATTAACACATCTGGATTGCATGTTTGGTCAATTTTAGACTGCAGAAATTGATAAAAATCTTCAATTTCCTCATCTTTGGGTTTGGTGGTTGGTAGATAAATTTGAATAATAGTTGTATTAACTGGCCTTTCTTGTAGGCATATGGATATTGTCGTATCACTGATAGCACTGTACTACAGGACAGATCTTGAAATATCCTTTGTGATGATGAGTACCATGCCCTTCCTCTTCAAATTGTCATTCCTGCATAGAAATCATATGGTTCTCTGATTCAAAATGTCCAAAATCAGTCTACTTCAACTCACCAATGCCTAGGATATCAGTCTTTATGCATTCCATTTCATTTTTGACAACTTCCAATTTTCTTAGACTCATATTTTGTACATTCCATGTTCTGATTATTAATAGATGTTTGCAGTTGTTTCTCCTCAATTTGAGTTATGTCATGTCACCAAATGGAGGTCTTGAAAGCTTTAATCTGTCCATATCAATAAGGTTGGTTCTACTCTGATGATGTAGCTATTTCCCAGTTGTATTTTGAGAGCCTTCTGACCTAAGCGGCTCATCCTCCTGAACTTTATCAGACAGTGTTTCCAGGGTATTCATATAGTTGCTTAGTAATGTAGCAGATGTTTAAATATTTCTCTGCTATTCATAAGATTTTCCCTGGCCAATTCCTTGAGAAGTGGATGGCCTCTTCCTTCTTCCTAGTCTGTTTCAATCTGAAAATGGCACCAAAACCTGTGCATCATGTGCAACTCTGCTGGCATTTGAAACACTGGTGGCATAACCTCAACACTCACAGCAACATGCTCCATAGTATGACAAAGCAATGAACAAGTTTGTTTCCCTTAGCTATTCGAAAACTCTTCACCCTCCCCTTACCTGGATCCCTGCCACTTTCTCTCTCTGTCCTGGTCCCTCTGGCTTTCCTTTCCTTTCCTTTCCCCTCCACTTTCCTTTCACTTGGGGGATGGGGCCTGGGTCCCTCCCCTTACCTGGGTCCCTCTGCTGCTTGCTTACTCTGTCCTGCTCCCACAGGCTTTCCTTTCTTTCCCTTTCACTTTCCTGCTGCTTGGGCAGTGGGGCCTGTGTCTCTTCCCTTACCTGGATCCATCTGCTGATTGCTCCCTATGACCCTTAGAAACCCTTCAAGCTTGGGACTGAGTTCACTTCCATGATCAGGTTTCAGACAAACAACACACAGGTCTATAAAGTGAACAATAATACCAAGGGGAGAGTCATTCATTAAAACAATCAATCAAATTAGACAAAAAGATCAACATTTACCTAAGGACAAAGCTCAGAAGGCAAGACATGCTAGGAAAGAAAGACAAATTGAAATAGGAAACATATAGAGGAAGTGAGAAGAGTGTTTATACATTTTGGGGATTGCAATCAATGTCACAACCCAAAATTTAGGAATTATTGAATGGAAACCTAAATTTCTCTGTAAACTTTCATCCAAATTACAATAAGAAGTTGTAAAAATAAAATAAAAAAAAAAAGAAAAATAAGGAGAAAACTCAAAAAAAAAGCTTTCACTCAGTTAC
>NW_006921685.1:1357874-1375528 GCF_000298275.1 Orycteropus afer afer
TTCTCTAGAGAAACACAAAAACCAGCAAAGTATATATATATATTTAGAGAGAGAGAGAGAAATTTATCTTAGGAAAATGGCTCACAAATGTATAGAAGCCGGCAAGTCCAAGTCTCTGGAGGAAACGCGCTGGCAGCAGCCTTAGCTTCCATAAGCACAGGGGGCCAAGTAAGTCAAGGCTGGCAGACAGTACACTGGTTGTTGACTCCAACAAAAGATGAATCCAAGATCTCCAGGCCAAGCGGTGAGCTGCTTACTCACGGAAGTTTGTAGTCCGTACACCAGGGTTTCAATCCCTCAAAGAAAGTGTCTCTTCCCAGGATGTCCCTGGATATCTTGGAAGCAGGCCACACCCCTAGGGAAATTCCCCTTGGGCAGACTGGCCACTCAGAACACAGTCATCTGATCCCATCATGGGAACAACCACACAGAACTGGGGTCCAGCCAAGTTGACACACAGTTCCAACTATCACACCTAATAATGTTCTTATTTAATGCAGAAAGATTTTACAAAACAGTATTGTTAGTATTCATGTAATCAAAGAAATATTACATTTAAGCAATTTACAACTGCATTTATCACATATTATTCTATAATTAAAGTTGATAATAAATATTATTAAGTATTCTATATGATATGAGACAAGAAGTGGTGCATGGGGTGTTAGGGGGGTGACATCATGAGCTGCTGTCCTGGGTGACAAAAACTCTAGTGATGCCTCTGTGTTTCATATCCAGAATTTAAGCACAAATATTAGAGCCTCTCAAAGATAAATCTAAATTTGGACTATTGACAAGAAAAACAACAGATAAGGGATGCCTTCTGAACATTCACTTTGCCAATGCAATGCCAATTTTAAACCTAAGGATAAATGGCACAATCCAAAAAATATCCACCCCTGCAGTTGTTTATGTAACAGAAGAGATTCCTGTTGGAAACAGGAGAAGTCTTCCTAGTCATATATGGTCACAAAAGTGATGGGCACACCTTTTCTCTGAATCAATCCTCTGAAATATATGATGGTTAAGGAGAGATCATAGAACATGATCCCTTTTTGGTTTCCAGTGAATAGGTCTGAGCACATGGTGTGAGATGCAAACTTCAGAAAGGTTAAGTCAGATCCTTGCCTGAATAAATAGTATGTGTGAGCTTTCAGGACCCTACTTATCACTTGTGCCTCAGTTGCCCCCTTCACTAATGCTACAGCTGAGAAGTGCAGGGTAGACCGTGACTCATAGCTATCCCTCCTTGAGTTTCTGAGCTGGTATCACTATGAAAGTAGATTGCCCAATCTTCCTTCTGAGGAGTAGCTACTTGGTTTGAACTGCCAACCTTCTGGTTAGTCAAATGCCTTAGGAACTATGTCCCCAGAGCTCCTTCAAGTAGATATAGTACTGCCTTGCAAAAACAAATGCACCTTGTTTTTCTTTTAAATAGTACTAGAAGTGCTGGACAGTGTTTACCTAGCATGCACAGCACTCATCAAATTACAGGTGCTTTACAAGGGAAAGTAATGTGTACTTTGTCTGGATAAATAATCATAATGAGGCCAGAGATTTTTCATTGTGTCCACCGCTCATCATACTCCACCAATTAGGGTGAAAAGACATGTTTTCCTGATTGTTATGAGAAGCTCTGATAAGATGGGGGAAAAAAAAAAAAGTAAAAGAATAAACAACCAGGGCAAATTTCTCAAGAAGGAAAAAAAATAAAAAAGGTGTTTGACAATACTCCTAATAATTACTTCCATGGAGTTGGGAGCAGAATCTGTGTATCTCTCTTTGCAATTGGAAAATGTTATTCAAAAAACTTAAAGGGCAAAGAATATCTAAGAGATGATACATGCTTTTCCATATCATCATTCATAAGTTCTCAGTATTATGTTGTCACTTTTAGCAGGAAAAATAAACATTTAACATGGTATTATAGCCTGAATTGTGTCCCCAAAAAAAGAAATGCTGAAGTTTTAACTCATGGTACCTCTAAATATGACTTTGTTTGGAAGTAGGGCCTTTGAGATATTATCAGTTAACATGAGGTCATATTAGAGGAAGGTAGATCCTAATGCAATCTGAGTAATGTCCTTATAAAAGAGAAGTGATACAGATAGAGAGAAGGACTGAGCCATGTTAATATGCATCTGATGCCAAGGAATGACTGGGACTACCAGAAGCTGAGAGAGATGAGAAACGATCTTCCTCTAGAATAGACAGAGAGAATATGGCCTGCTGAAGGCCTTAGACATCTTATAGGGAAGGTAGAATATACACACACAAAATAAGACAGAATATAATTAAAGGTCAAAATACTCTTCACACATAACAAGAACTAGACAAAAGCAAGAAAGAAAACGTTGGCCCTAAATGTTACTGGAGCATGCAGAGCTAGAAAATGTAATATCAATTTTAAAGTTTATGTGGAAATAGGGTGAAATAAAAATGTACAGATGAACTTTTAATTAGAGATCACAATAAGAGCATGACTAT
This sequence comes from Orycteropus afer afer, assembly GCF_000298275.1. Taxonomy (NCBI): domain Eukaryota; kingdom Metazoa; phylum Chordata; class Mammalia; order Tubulidentata; family Orycteropodidae; genus Orycteropus; species Orycteropus afer. The sequence goes on from NW_006921685.1 coordinate 1,360,362, forward strand.
TCTGGAAAATATGAAGAGACAAGGTTATTTTGAAAACAATGGGAAATTTATTACAAATAATCTTCAGAATATTAAAAAAGAGGAAGGAGAAATGTAAGGAAGATATCGCAGTATTGAGTTTTAAAAACATTGTCTAAAAATATATGAGAAGTACATTAGTTTCCTAGGGTTGCATTAACAAAATAGCACAAATGGGTAGATAATAAGAACATCAATGTATATATAGTCTCCTAGTTCTGGAGGATAGAATATAGTAAGTAGTCTGTATTCAGGGTGTCAAGAAGGCCATACTCTCTACAAAGTCTCTAGTAGAAGGTCCTTTCTCATCTCTCTTGGTTTCTACTAGTCTCAAGTGTTCCTTGGCTTGTAGATAAAGCATAACTTCAGTTACATGGCTGCTTCCCTTATATCTGTCTGTCTGTTTCTTTTTAAAGGAAAACACTCAGATTAGGACACACCCTACAGCAATATGATCTAATGTTAATTGATAAAATCATTAATGACCCAATTTGAAAAAGAGGACACTTTCTCAATTCAAACCTACTAGCCACTCCTCGGAAGGGAGTTTGGGCAATCTACTTCTGTAGTGATACTGCCTCAGAAACCCAAGGAGGAGTTGCTATGAGTTGGGTCTGACTCGACAGCACATAACAACAACAGGGGTTAAAAAACCACCACTCATCTCTCAATCTGTCATATTACGGTGGCTTGTGTGTTGCTGTTATGCTGAAAGCTATGCCACTGGTATTTCAAATACCAGCAGGGTCACTCATTATGAACAGGTTTCAGTAGAGCTTCCAGAATAAGACAGACTAGGAAGAAGAAAGTGGCAGCTGACTTCTGAAAAAAAATGGTCACTGAAGACCTTAAGAATAGCAGTTAAACTTTGTTGGATACAGTATTAGAAAACCATGAATAACAGTAAAATATTTTCTGATATACTACTGGAAGATGAGCCTCTCAGGTCAGAAGATACTCAAAAACAACTAGGAAAGAGTTGCCTTCTTAAAGTAGTGTCAGACTTAATTATGTGGATGGAGTAAAGCTTTTGGGACCTTCATTTACTAATGTGGCACAACTCAAAATAAGAAGAAACAGTTGCAAATATTCATTAGTAATTGTAATGTAGAATGCATAAAGTATGCATCTACGAAAATTGGAAATTGTTAAAAATGATGTACAAGGAATAAAGATCAATATCATTGCTGAGCAAAAGTGAACTGATATTGGCCATTTTGAATCAGAAAATTATATGTTCTTCTATGTCATCAGTGGCAAATTGAAGAAGAGTGACCTCACATTCATTATCAAAAAGAACATTTCAAACTATATCCTGAAGAAGTTGGTGAAAAGCAAGGTTCCAGAAATTGATGGAATAACTAGTGAGATGTTTCAACAAATGGATAAAGTGATGTTTATGCCAAAAAATTTGGAAGAGAGCTACTTGGCCAACCAAAAGAAAATATCAATATTTGTGCTCATTCCAAATAAAGGTGATCTAACAGAATATGGAAATTGTTGAACCATATCATTGATATCATATGCAAGTAAAATTTTGCTGAAGATAATACAAAATTGTTGGCAGGAATACATTAATAGGGAACTTCCAAAAATTCAAGAAGAGGACTTGGAGCATAGCATGTCACTTTTGATGTCAGATGAATCTTGGCTGAAAGCAAGGAATAATAGAAAGATATTTACCTTTGTTTTATTGATCGTGCAAAGGAATTCAACTGGTTGGATAACAGCAAGTTATATATAACACTGAGAAGAATGGGAATTCCAGAACAATTAATTGTGCTCATGAGGAATCTACACATAGACTGAGAGGCTGTCATTCCAAAAGAACAAGGGGATACTGCATGGTTTAAAATCAGGAAGAGTGTGCATCAAAGTTGTATCCTTTCACCATAGTTATTGAATTTGTATGCTGAGCAAATAATCTGAGAAACTGGACTATATGAAGAAGAACATGGCATCGGGATTAGTGAGCAAAATACCATGGAAGACTGATTAACAACCCGTAATATGCAGCTGGCATAACCTTGCTTTATGAAAGTGACGAAAACTTGAACTACTTACTGATAAAGATCAAAAACTAAAGCCTTTGGTATAGGTTTCATCTTAACAAAGGAAACAAAACCCTTCACAACTGGACCAATAAATAACATTGTGTTAAATGAAGAAAAAGATTTAAGTTATTAGGGATTTCATTTTACTAGGATCCACAATCAACATGCATGGAAGCACCTGTCAAGAAATCACATGACATATTGCACTGGGAAAATCTGCTGCAAAAGACTTCTTTAAAGTGTGAAAGAGCAAAGATGTCATTTTGAAGACTAAGGTTCTCCTGACCAAGGCATAATATTTTCAATAGCTTCATATGCATGTGTAAGCTGGACAGTGAATAAGGAAAGCTGAAGAAGAATTGGTGCCTTTAAAGTGTGGTGTTGGTGAAGAATAGTGAAAATACCATGGACTGCCAAAAGAATGGACAAGTCTGTCTTGGATTAAGTATAGCCAGAATGTTCTCATGTAGCTGGAATGCTCCTTGGAAGCGAGAATGACCAGATTTTGTCTCACCTACTTTGGTCATCCTGTCAGAAGGAACCATTCCTTGGAGAAGGATATCATGCTTGGTAAAGTGGAGGGTCCACGAAGAAGGGGGAAGGCTCTCAACAAGACTTATTGACACAGTGGCTGCAACTATGGGCTCAGGTATACCAAGGATCATGAGGCTGGCACAGGACTGGGCAGTGTTTTGTTCTGCTGTGCATAGGGTCGCTATGAGTTGGAGACAACTCAACAGCACCTAACAACAACAACAGCAACAGGAATGTTCCTAAGAAGCAAGACTTCATCTTAGGTACTTTGGTCATGTTGGTAGTGGGACCAATACGTGGAGAAGTATATCATGCTTGGTAAAGTAGTGGCTCAGAGAAAAAGAAGACCCTCAGTGAGATGGATTGACACACTTGCTGCAAGGACTGGCTCAAACGTAGCAACAATTGTGAGAATGGGGCAAGACTGTGCACAGATAGGGTCAGTATGAGTCAGAACAAATTTGATGGCACCTAACAAGAAAAATAACAGGGATTAAAACTTCAATATATCTTTTTTGGAGACAAAATTCAATCCTTAACAGTAAAGCACTCTCATGAGACTGTATGGTAAATTAAGAACATGCTTGTGTGGTTAAGGCATTTGGCTGCTACCAAAAGTTTGGTGGTTCAAATCCACCAGGTATTCCATGGAAGAAAGTTGAGGCAGTCTGCTTCCATAGAGATGTATAGCATTGGAAACCCAATGGGTGTTGCTATGTGTCACAATTGATTCGTTAGCAGTGAGTTTGGTTTTGAGTACTGTAAAATTATAATTTTACTGTATACTGAAACCAAAAATCTCACTGCCGTCCTGTCAGACCTGACTCATAGCAACCCCTCCTCAGGTTTCTGAGGCGGTATCACTAAGTAGATTGGCCAATCTTTCTTCAGAGGATTGGCTGGTGGGTTTGAACTGCTATCGTTCTGGTTAGCAGTCAAATGCCTTAGGCACTATGCCACCAGAGCTCCCACTATATATTAAAGTTAGAAAACATTCATGGCTCCTATTTTTGTTTCCCATTTTAAAATTTTACCAGAAACACTATAAGAATTCTAACATATTTTCCAGTCAGCAGCAATTCATACTGCTCTGGGTGGATCCTTAGAGAGATCACTGCAGAAAGGTCTGAAGACTGAAGGGAATCAATGTAATTAAAGAAATGTGTTGAATTAAGCCTATGAAATTTATGAATTATCTTTCTGCTTCCTAGGGTAACTCTCCAAGTCATCTGATAGTTTATCTTTCTTTTATTTTCTTCTTCAGGGAGAAAAATATAACTGGAGCTCTAGCTTCCAATTTGCCATTAACAAAATTATCAGCATGTTCCATCTGTTATGCACCATATATCTGTCCTTTTCTATTAAACATTTCCTGGGAGCATTTTAAGGTATTCAGCTCACTTATTTTATTTGCTACACTTAAACCTTCCAAAGACACTGCTCAGATTTTCCTGTGGGCCCCTCTTTCACTTTATTAAGGCCTTTACTGAAATATCATCTCCTCACACAGGCTCTCCTTTTTCCACTGTCTGTTCCTTTATCTTGCTTCATTTTCCTGAAAGCATCTATTCCTCCCTAAAATTATCTGATATATATAGACTGTATATTTATTTGTCTCTGACTCTCACTAGAGTGTTATCTTTTGAAGAGCAGTTGTTCCTCTCAATACTTCAGTGTGGAAAGGCATGTACAACATCAGGAGACAAATACAATAAATATTTGTTCAATTATTTTTGCTGAATCCAATGAAAACTTTTTGGTTTGGACTTACTTTTCAACAAATCAATAATCACCCCCTTTGTATTAATGTGCTTCTTCTACAGTTGTGATGACATTATTCTTTAGTGTTTTTCCTCCTTCATCTTTGTCCTTTCCTACCTGCCCTAATTCAAAAGGTTATATTTCTTAACATTCCCTAGTACAGTGTGATCCTCATTCCTCTCTGGTACTCACTTTCTTGACCTTTTTCTCAAATGGTTTTATTTGCTTCCATGGCTTCAGTTTAAAGTGTCTGTCCCAAGACAATTCTTATTTCTTTGTCCCATTTTTGACATGTCTCAAGGTCCAGATAAGTGTCTCATGTTGTTTACAGATGCATCCTCATTAAAAAAAAAAAAAAGTTGCTGTGGAATTGATTCTGACTCATGAAGACTCTGTGTGTGTCAGAGAAGAACTGTGACCCATAGAGTTTTCAATGGCTGATTTTTTTGGGATGTAGATTACTAGGCCATTCTTCCAAAGTGCCTCAGGGTAGATTCAAACTGTCAGTATTAGCAACCTAATGTTTAACTGTTCACAACACCCAGGTATCAATGTACCTTCTTCCCCTTCTCACAGATAGGTCTTTACACCTTTAATACATATTTACTAATCAGTGGCATTACCCACTCCTATCATGCTGCTTTGCCTTCAGGCATTGTTATAGTTAAGTTTGTGTGTCAACTTGGCTGGGCCTGGTTGAATGGCTGGGCAGCTAGATGTAATATTCCCCATGATGAGACTGGTAATCAACTCCTTGGTGGAATCTACTGTGAGCAACTGAGTAGCTGCCCTATGGATGTGATCTGCTTCTTGTATATGAGGAGAACCATTGAGGAATGGTCTCTAGCTTATGGCATGCTTGAACCCTGCATGTAGATGTGTCATTGTTCAGCAGCCTGCTGTGCTCTGCCAGCCTTGGGACTTACAATGGACTTGAATTAATGGCCTGCCATGGGGTTTGGTAACATCTGGACTGTGACATTTCATTTGTTGATCTTGTGATTGTTAGCCTCAGCAGCCAGTAGCTACCTGAGTAAAGCGATGCCTCTGGCTTCAGTGGGCTGGGAGTAAGAGACAGAGCTGAAGCCCAAGTTCGAGGGGCTTTCACCCAGCCCCTAAAGCCTGGCCCTTAGAACTTGGACCTAAAGCCTCCAAACTGTCAGAGAATAAACTCCTGTTTGTTAAGGCCATCTCATTTGTGGTATTTCTGTTAGAGCAGTACTAGGTAACCAGACCAGGCATTATGTGTTTTCTATTCAACCTCCTTGATGACTCATAGCTGTGGTCATTTTTCTTTTTCCCTACTGAAATAGCCATATCCTATGACCCCCATACACACACACACACAAAAAAAAAAAAACCTCCATTCTGACTCATAGTGACCCTCATGGGTTTTCCAAGGCTATAAATCCTTACTGAAGCACTGCTTCATCTTTCGTTTACAGAGCAGCTGGTGAATTCAAACCACTGACCTTTTGTTGAGCAGCTAAATACCTTAACCACTATACCACCTGAGCTTGTTAATCATAACCCAAGCCCTCATTATTTCTCATCTAGATTCAGGTAACAGACTTTAATTGGTTTCTCTGCCTCCAAAAATTTACTGGCCATTTTTGTTACTAGAGTGAATTTCAATTTGACATAGCATAACATAAAAGATCCATTCTGGTATGCTTCTTCTGCTTCACCCATATTGCTGTTTAGCTGGTGGTTTCTCTCATTTCTGTGCCCTTACACATGCTGCTTCCACTCACTGTAATGTTTTCCCCATAATTATCCTTTTGCCTGACTAGCTCTTGCTTATTTTTCAAACCCTTGTTGAAATGTTACCTCATCCAATTTTCCTAATACTGCTATTGAACTTAACACCTAAATCTGATTACATGATACTCCAAAGTGTTCCCACCCCTTCATACCCATCTTGATATCACTCTTTTGTATTCAAATTAGCACTATACAAAAAAGTATGTTTTAAATGTTTGACATCCTATATCAGTAATGTAGGGTTAGCTACTAAGACATAGCAGCCCAATATTTCAGTAGTTTAGTACAATAAAAATTTATCTGTCAGTCTAATCAAAGACAAACTAAAACTGAGATAGATTAGCAAAGGCTGTTTATTTATAAACAAGAAAATCCATTTACCATCACTTTCATTTCAGCAGGGTTCAAAGATCTTAGAAAGGATCTTATATCTTAGAAAGGATTTTATAGAGTGAAAAAATGACACATTGAGACAATTTCTGATTGGCAAGCATTCTATTAAAGTAGTATTTTTAAAGCTTGCAAAAAATTCTCATTGGTCTTCAGGATACTTGGTTGACTACCAGAGGCAAAGGAGCCATTTAGGGACATTTCAAAAGAGGAAGAATTGTTCAATGTTACAAGCAGAGAGGTTTGTTTTCCTGTAGTTTAGGTTGTGTGCGTGTGTGTGTGTGGGGGGGGGCTTGGCTTTTCTTGAAAGAAGTGCAGACTGATAAATGTTTTTTTTTGTCATCTTAGTTTCAATGCATGTCGGTAGTTTCTTAATCCAGTGATGGTTTTCCTGGGGTTTGAATAGTTTTCTTTCATCTTATGATCTGAAGACCTAGGCTTCTTCCTTTTATTTCCCTGTCATCCCCTGGGACCTCAGGAAACTCTGGGCGCAGTGAACACATAGGGAAAATAAAAACACCGAAATAGCACTCTATGTCTTGTAAACCCCCAAACAAGAAATAATTAACAACATGACTTCTGTTCACATTCCTTAGGAAAAATCTAGTCCCATGGACATACCTGAATGCAAAAGTTTCTGGGAAATACAACCCTGAATGGGCAGCTGTGTCCTAGTCACATACATTTTGGATGACAGCTCATAGTAACCATTACTGCCACACATCCCTATTAGATTTTGAGTTCATAAGGGACGATATTGTATGGGTCCATTAACTAGAAAAGTGTCAATGTCACATACTAGTTGCTCAAAAATGGTGGGATGGTTAGATCAATAATTTATTTGAATGGTTCTATCATCTGAAAACTAAAGATGATTTTGTTTGATTCCTGAATATTTACTAAAGAAAATTATGACTGATAATGAAATTCAAATACACAATCTATACATATGAGGCAGCATTTGAAGGGTAATAATGGGCATCCCCCTATTTCCAAAAATTAATATAAGAAGGACATATATATTAGATGGTAAGTATCAAATAAGCTAATAACAATCTTTTGAGCAATGTAAATCAATATAATAAAATAAATTAGAGAGAAAAGTGCTGAATACACTTGCCAAAAGAATTTCCTCAATATTTTGAAAATAGAATTCAGAAGAGATGTAAATTTGATCTGAATAACCAAATAAAAGAAGATTGTTCTTAATAATTTTGTAGTATTTTTGAAGCAGTAAGTTCTTTCTTAGCAATCTGTCATTTAAAAATATTTCTAAAATAAAATTGTAAAAATAAAGCATGAAATAAATATCAGCACATCAGCTAGTGAAAAATAAAATAAACAACTTTCCAATTAGTTTTGGAAGTATGCAGGAATGAATTATCTTCTGCTTTCAGGTTTTCATGAATAATTCAAATTTGGCTGTCAGTAGATCTAATTAGTAATTATCCAAACTATTTCTAAATTATCTGGTTTGAAGCTACCTGTGTTGCAACTAGATTTATTTCTGATATAATTATTAACCCCATCTGTGTTGATCTTGTATCTCTCTTTTGCTGAGAATGGAATAGACATCTCCAGATACCAAATAGGCCGGCAGATTCAGTTTATTAATTTACCATTACCAATTAGCCCCTCTAGTGCAATGAAACTGACAATATATATCACACAAGCAGATATTTTTTAAACTCTTAGAAATGTTTGTCCTACCTTCTTCTGACTTAGCAGCAACAGCAGGAAGAGAAGGCATGACCTTAAAGGGAAAGAATACACTCTAGAGTAAAGATAATAGAAGGATAGTGAGACAAAAAGACTTAGTCAGGAATGGATTGAGCATATTCAAGTGACCATAGAGGATGCACACACTGGTAATGCTAGCAGCAGTCTAGAGTCTAACAGAACTTGAGCTATCATGGGTATATATTCCCCATGTGAACCATAAAAATAATCAGACACATTTAGAAGCAAACAAGATACACAAAGAATAATTCATTGAACTCAAATTTAATGTTAGGTCATAGATCTAAATATTACATTTTCTTCCTATTTTAAACTGCAATATATATTGTGGTGTGTATTCATAAACAACACAAGCATGAATAACAAACACTTATTACTTCCCAGAAAAACACAGTTTATAAAAGACATAGTGACATTCTACTTTCAGCCCAATCTGAAACCTGAAAAATCCTAACGAGACATAAGATGAAACAAAACATGAAATAAAATTATCATTGTTATGCAAAATATATCTCACTGATGAGTCCAAATGCATTATAAATTCTGGGATGAAAAAATCAATTTGTCCTGTACATAGTACTTAATTTCATAGAATTGTTCATAGAAGGGAAATTTAGGTGAAATTGTTTTACCTTTGTTTCTTTTCTTAAAATAGATGGAGGAATATATATATATATATATATATATATATATATATATACTTTTATACTAAAAGCTTTTAGGGATCATAACATACTTTTTGCTATTCTTTTGAAACTGTCAGAGCATTTAGTTTTAACCTGCAGAAGTACATCATAAAATTTTATTTCACAATTGCTATTTTACCCCAATAATAGCTTTGCCTATTATTATCATTAATAGCACCCTCCATTTCAAACACATTCAAAAATAAAATAAAAACCTGTATTTCTTTTTATATTATTTCTTTATCTAGATTTTACTGACAATTGAAAAGAATAAAAGATGTGATAGGCTTGTGGTCATTTCTTGAGTCTTTGCCTGCTCAACGTTTTTACTTTACAGTGTTTTTCTCCCTGTTTTGTTCTTTCTCTTGGATGTATTTATAGAACTTTTCTTATTTCCTTTGAGTCCCCTAGCTACATTATTTCATTTTGCTTTCTTGCCTCTCTTATTGTGTGCCTGCATTCCTTGATGGCTAGCTTATATCTATTCCTTTCAATTTCCCCTCTTTTCCATTTCCTATACAATTCTATTCTGTATTCCAGTGCTTAGAGAAACTCACCCTCACCCAGTGATATTTTTTTAATCTTCTGTGTATTTTCAACCTGTATTGGAATAGTTATTGAGCTTTTCATGCTGAGCTCATCTTAAAACTCATTTCTTCCCCTTTCCCCCCCTGCCTCTAGCAGTCCATCACAGATTTTATTTGAACCAATTATATTGCTCAATACTCTAATAACAAACTCTTCAAGTTTAGTCACTATTCATTGCATCAGGGACATTGAATTATAAGGGACAATTATAAGGAACTAACAATTATAAGGGATTTATGGATGTGGAAACCAAATGGGATGTTTCATGCACATCTGTATGGTGTCAAACAAGGGAATGAGTGCTATGATAACACTATATACTAAGTCTGGCTAAGTCATTGAGCTGGCGCCTACCTCCCTGAGCTAGGACACAGAAAGTCCAGATGGTCTTATTATAGATGATAACTATTGCTGTTAAGTTGATTGACTTAATGAACAAAATTGTGGCAATTGGCCACCACATGGCCAACTTAAGTTTATATATCTTGGATCTACTCTGTATACAATTCCTCTTAGGATTCAAATGCACTTAGTGAATTTGTTAAAATAACCTTGGAAACAGAGTATAGTTCTATAGCTTTAAATTGTGTATTGTGTGTATAAATATAGCCATGGACCCCTAGATCATGATGTAATAAGAATAGCTTAGCTTAAAAATCAAAGTTTCAAGTGAAAGACCTTGTAGTTAAAATCCACAGATGAACATCCTATCCAGGGGAAATTCTACCAAACTTTGCAACTAGTTTTGAAAATATGAAAAATGACCTGGATGCTTGGGGAGCTTTTGTTAACCAAAACTTACTTTTGGACCTCAGACGTGTTCCAGCCTAGAGATTTAATGATGTCGTCTCAGTAAGCCATTGTGTGCTCTTAGATAAAAGAGTAAAATGCAGGGAAATTAAAGCTTTGCTAAAAAAAAAAAAAAAAAAAATCTAGAGAACATATATAAAAGCTGTTGTGCCTATAGATTACCTGCCAACCATCAAGTGTCACGCTTATGAGTAAAGGCAAAAATTATTCAAATTTCTTCATTTCAATTGATACCAGTGGAAAAATAAATAGGAATTAAATGTTACCTTCAGTTTGTCTATTTAAATATCTTATACCTATTTGAACCAACTAACATTTTTATATCTGCTTTTCAATTAACAATACCAGCACCACTGAGTCTGATCATTTTGAATACAGGTTAGGACTCACCAGCAACTGATGGTTTCATCCAATTATTCTGAATAGCTGTTTTCAACAGAATAAAATTATTACATTCTAGACATTGCACAATCTGTAATATAAAGATTAAATGAACTTGGATCCAACTCTCAAGACACTATGTCCTGGGTGTATATATCTGTTTTTCACCAGTCTTCACACATTTGCAAATAGTACATCAAATCTATTTTTGTATGATGGGTGGCCAGAACAGATAAGTGGAGAAGCGTGAGCTGGCAGATGACTAGAACAGGTATAGGGGAGGCCAGGAAGTGAACAGAGTGGTTTGGAACACCTGAAGGATACAAACTTGTCTGTCAGTTTGTTATACTGTGGTGGCTTGTGGGTTGCTGTGAGGCTGGAGGCTGTGCCACCAGTGTTTCAAATGCCAACAGGGTTACCCATGGTGGACAGGTTTCAGTGGAGCTTCCAGACTAAGACAGACTCAGAAGAAGGAAGAGGCTATCCATGTCTCAAAGAATTGGCCAGTTAAAACATTATGACTAGCAGTGAAACACTGTCTGATACATTACTGGACAACTTTATGGATATCCCTAAAACATTATCCAATACAGTGCTGGAAGATGAGCCCCTCAGTTCAGAAGGCACTCAGAATACGATTTGGAAAGAGCTATATCCTTAGAATAGAGCCAACCATAATGATGTGTATAGAGTAGAGCTTTCAGGACCTCCATTTGCTGATGTGGCACAACTCAAAATGAGATGAAACAGCTGCAAAGTTCAGTTAATAATCAAAACGTGGAATATACAAAGTATGATCTAGGAGAACTTAAGGTTGTCAAAAATGAAATGGAACATCTAAAGATGGATATGATATCCTAGGTGTTAGTGATCTGAAATGGACCAGTTTTGGTGATTTTGAATCAGAATATGCCTAAAATGATGAATTGAAGAGGAATTGTGTGGCATCATCATTACAAAGAATATTTCAAGAACTTTCCTGAAGAACAATGCTGTCAGTGATAGGATAATATCTATATACCTATATGGAAGGCCAGTTAATACTACTATTATACAAGTTTATACACCAACCACCAAAGCCAAAGATGAGGAAATTGAAGATTTTTTTACCAACTTCTGTAGTCTGAAATTGACCAAACATCCAATCAAGATGTGCTGGTTATCATTGGTTACTGGGATGCAAAAGTTGGAAATGAAGAATCACTGGTAGGTGGAAAATATGGCCTTGGTGATAGAAATAATGCTGGAGATCACATCACAGAAGTTTTCATGACCAACAACTTATTCATTGCAAATACCTTTTTATCAACAACACAAATGGTGGCTGTACATGTGGACTTTGCCAGATGGAGTACTCAGGAATCAGACTGACTACATCAGTGGCAAGAGGAGATGGAGAAGCTCATTATCTTCAGCCAAAAGAAGGCCAGGAGTTGATTGTGGGACAGAAGATAAACTGCTCATATGCAAATTAAAGATGATGTTAATGACAATTAAAACAAGTCCACAAAAGCCAAAATATGACCTTGAATATATCACTCCTGAATTTAGAGATTATCTAAAGAATAGATCTGATGCCGTGAACCTCAATGACTGAAAACCAGAGGAACTGTGGGATAATATCAAGAACATCATCCATGAAGAAAGTAAAACTTTATTAAAAAGACAAGAAAGGAAGAAAACACTAAAATAGATGTCAGAAGAGACTCTGAAACTTGCCTTTGAATGGAGAGTAGCCAAAGCAAATGGATGAAATGACAAGATGAAAGAGCTGAACAGAAGATTTTAAAGAGCAGGTTGATAAGACAAAGTCAATTATTATAATGTGCAAAGACCTGGAATTAGAAAACCGAAAGGGAAGAACACATTAATCATTTCCCAAGCTGTAAGAATTGAAGAAAACATTTAAGCCTCGAGTTGAAATACTAAAAGATTCTATAGGCAATATATTAAATGATGAAGGAAACATCAAAAAAAGATGAAAAGAAAACACAGTCACTGTACCAAAAATAATTGCTCAATGTTCATCCATTCAGGAGGTGGAATATGATCAAGAACCAATGGTACTGAAGGAAGAAGTTGAAGCTGCACTGAAGGAATTGGCGAAGAACAAGGAATGCCCATTGAGATGTTTCAATAAATGGATGCCACGCTGGAGGCACTCACTTGGGTATACCAAGAAATTTGGAAGGCAACCACCTGGCTAAATGACTGGAAGAGATTCATATTTGTATTCATTCCAAAGAAAGGTGATCCCAAAGAATGTGGAAATTATGGAAAAATATCATTAATATCACATGCAAGTAAAATCTTATCAAAAATAATTTAAAAGCAGTCACAGCAGTATATTGACAGAGAATATCCAGAAATACAAGATGGATTCAGAAGAGGACATGTAACATGCTGATGTCAGATGGGCCTTGGCTGAAAGCAAAGAATACCAGAAACATGTTTACTTGTGTTTTATTGACTATTAAAAGTATTCAATTGTGTGGATTATAAAAAATTATGGATAACATTGAGAAGAAAGGGTATTCCAGAACACTTAATTGTACTCATGAAGAATTTTCACATGGACCAGGAGGCTGTCATCTTATAAAAACAAAAGGAAACTGTTTAAAATCAGGAAGGGAGTGTATCAAGGTTGTATCCTTTCACCATACTTATTCAATCTGTATGCTGAGCAAATAATCTGAGAAGCTGGGCTATATGAAGAAGAATGTGTCATCAATATTCGAGGAAAAATCATTAGCAACCTGAGAACTTCAGACAACACAACTTTGCTTGCTGAAAGTGAGAATGATTTGAAGCACTTACTGATGAAGATGGATTACTACCATCTCCATTATGGATTACACCTCAGTAGAAAGAAAACAAAAATCCTCACAACTGGACCAATACATAGCATCATGATAAACAGAGAAAAGATTGAGGTTGTCCAAGTCTTCATATTAGTTGGTTTTACAATTAACCTTAACGGAAGCAGCAGTTAAGATACCAGACAACATATTGCATTTGGGCACATCCATTGCAAAAGACCTCTTTCAAGTGCTGAAGAGCAAAGATGTCTCCTTGAAGTCTAAGATGCCTGACACAAGCCACGGTATTTTCAATCGTCTCACGAATGTGAGAGCTGGACAATGAATAAGGAAGACCAAGGAAGAGTTGATGCTTTTGAACTGTGGTGTTGGCAGAGAATACTGAAAGTACTGTGGACTGCTAAAATCACTAACAAATCTGTCCTGGAAGAAGTGCAGCTGGAATGTTCCTTGGAAGCGAGAATGGTCAGACTTCATTTCACCTACTTTCATGTTGGAAGAAGGGACCTTTCTGTGGAGAAGGATATCATGCTTAGTAAAATGGAGGGTCAATAAAAAAGGGGGAAGGCCCTCAATGAGATAGATCCACACAGTGGCTGCAACAACGGGCTCAAGTATAGCAAGTATTGTGGGGCTGGCACAGGACTGGGCAGTGTTTCATTCTGCTGTACATAGGGTTGCTATGAGTCAGAGCTGACTCTATGGCACCTAACAACAACAACAAAATATTTTTGTACACAGATGGCAATAAAGCAAGTGATCTACCTTAATATCAAATGGTCTCTCACATGAGATAGTAAAAGAAAAATCAAGTTGCAGAACCTGTAAGAAGGCTGCCTGCTAAAGTACTCCTTACCCCCCACCTAAGCAGAAACCGTTGTCCAAACACATGTGTAAACAAATGACATATTGTGGTGTAGTAATTTGCTCAGTGTGGCTTTTCTACCCATAAGTCTTTGTAAACTCCTAGGTGGAATTTTCCATGAGCAACTGAGGAGCTCCTGATTGCTAAAGTTGTCCACCTGAGGTATTTCTGTTGGAAGTGGCACTAAACAATGTTCTGGGAGGTTCCCACTCTCTATCAGGTGTTTAGAATTCTGATGTTATGATTGGCTAGTTTGGCCACTCTGCCAGGCTCAAAAGGAGGCTTCCTAGAGACAGAATTCTGTCTGACTGCTGGTTGAGGAAGATGTGCTGCTGAAAGAGAAACGCGCTCCTGATAGACACATGCTGCTGGTAAAGAGATGTAAGAGACGTGCATTGCTGAGTGAGATACCGAGGGACATGCACTGCTGGGAGAGAGACTGTGAGAGACTGTTGGGTGAGGGACAGTGGGTTGTTAGAGAGATTGAGCATTTTTCCTTAACTTGAATTGTAGCCTGCTGCTTCCCTAATAAATCCCATAATCTGTGAGTTCGTGTGGCCACAGTAGCGAATTATGCAACCCAGGAGAGAGGTGGTAGGTGCTTTGGGATGAACAGTTGGTGAAAGGGCTGTAGGGAGGCAGCATGCCTGGCCCTGCAGGAATAGGCCTTGGGTTACTGTGGTGGTTATGTTTGTGTGTCAACTTGGCTGGGCCTGGTTGAGTGGCTGGGCAGCTGGTGGTAGTTATTCAACATGAT
>NW_006921685.1:1375948-1377160 GCF_000298275.1 Orycteropus afer afer
TTGAGGGGCTTTCACCCAGCCCCTAGAGCCTGGCACTTTGAATTTGGACTTAAAGCCTCCAAATTGTAAGAATAAACTCCTGTTTGTTAAAGGCATCCCATGTGAGGTATATTTCTCTTCAGAGCGGCACTAGGTAACCAGAACAGTTACTGATAGTGATTCTGTCTTCCTCTTGTGCAGTTAGAGGCGGTCAGAAGATGTGGCCTACTTGCCCTTTTTGCACATATATACTTGATTATTTATAAAAGGAAAAGGAAGATTTTTTATACTATAGAGAATGAGTAAAAGTAAAACACCATCAACAGTAAGTGGCTATTTTTTTTTTTCTTTTTATGGATTTTACATTTTAAACACATATGTCATGCCATTTTAATGTAGCAGTTCAGAAATAGAGAAAAAGCACATTGATTTTGTGCCCCAGAGAAAAATAAACAGTGACACTTTTCAAAAAGCTTTGGCCTGAGATTTCCTTGAACCATCCAAAGGATATTCATCCCTAAACTGAATGATGTTCATAATGATTGCACTTCTTTGAGTAAATTTTGACTAAATATGTTGGTTAGATTCTGTCTTTGAAGTCATCATTATGTCCTGGTTGTAATATGAAATGTTGATGTAAAATTGTCAGTAATCAAGAATGATACGAAGAAAATCATCAAATTCAGAATAAACTGCATCAACACAGGATCAGTGAAGAAAAGGTCATTGATATCCTGTATGTATTAGCTACAAAATAAGTAGTTTTAAAAGAAAATTTTATTGAAAGGCACAAAAATATTAGCATATATATATCCATTTAGAATATATTTTAAATATTTTCCTAACTGAAGTTCTTTTCTCTTTCTAGTTTGTTAGAGACAGGTTCTGTGTAATGATTTTTTAATTGAGTGGAAAAAATACCTTGAGAAGGAGTAAAATGAAATGTTCAAGGTTTTTTTTTTTTTAATGTATATTCTACTTTGGTGTAGAAAAAATCTGTTAATGGTGATAATAATCATAATTGGCTATATATAGATTATTTAAGTTCCCTGAGATTTATATACTGTCATTTAAAGATTAATCTTATTGATATATATGTTATCAAAAGCCTATCAAGCACAGACAAATGAAATAATGTTTGCATACTATTTTTTTTTCTGCTCTAACCCTCCACCACTGTTTTATTATTATTATTATTATTATTATTTATTGTGATTTGGGTGAAGATTTACA
>NW_006921685.1:1381967-1387924 GCF_000298275.1 Orycteropus afer afer
TCTTCTGTGTCTGTGTTAATTGGTTTCCCTTTTCTTTGTTGAAGAGGGTCTGTGTAGTCCTTCTGCCTAGTCCGCCATCTTGTGGGAACCTGCATACTATTTTTATATGAAAAACATTCGACTCATTCCAGCAAAATATGTAACCTGGACTTCTTCACTTCTTGGAAAATACTGGGAAGCCTACATAGCCAGTTCCTACCTGACATAGGAAGAGAAGAGCCAAATGAAGGTGGTGTTGTTGTTGTTATGTGCCATCGAGTCATACCTGACTCAGAGTGATCCCGCCTTCAGTTTCTGAAGCAGTATCAATACAAAAGTAGATTGTCCAAACTTCCTTCCAAGGAGTGGCTGGTGGGTTTGAGCCACCAACCTTGTGGTTAGCAGTCAAATGCCTTTGGCACTACGCTACCACAGCTCCTCAAATGAAGGTAAGAGAAGTCTTTTCAAACATATGGAAAAGTGTATTTTTCTTCCTTCACACTCACTCTTTTGAATTGTGTTTGCCAACTTGAGGCTCAATAGTACTGTGTACAATGTTTTGAAAGCTGAAAATAACTTTGATTAACCTATCGTAAATAATATCAATAAAATTACCAATATTATCGTCTTTGCCCTCTCTTTGCTCTTAATGAGTACATGTGGAGAGTCATTTCCAATTGAGTAATATGCCATTATCAAGTGCCAAAGAAGTCTCTAAAAACACTTTCAATAAGACTGCTCATAGAAGCTAAAGTGGTAATTTGGAATTTTTTATTGTAATATGCCCCACAGTTTAAACTTTAAGATAATAACGTCTTAATTCAGCTGGCGTTATCTCCATCTTGAATTATTTTTAACTCGTAGTCTTTTTGCAAACAAACTAGTTGGTTCACATTTTCTTACTCTTACCCCTTTACTTTGACACATTTTATATTTCATATTCAAGAATCTGAACATCTCAGAAATCTCAGTACAGATTGTGTATCCACCCTAGTAAAATTCATTCTTAGTACAGTCAAGTCTTCTCCAAAAGACTAAGTAATTTGATATAAATATCCTACATTTCAAATTGAGAATATAGAAAACTATGATATTTCTCAATAATATTTGTTTACATTAATAAACTAACTTGAGAGTGATTTTTCTTCCATGATTTAGTCAAAAAAGTAAAACAGACCCACAATCAATTGTATTTGTTAACACTTTGTAATTAGTACAACATGTTCTATTGAAACTGAACTTGTGAATTTTTCAAGATAAAGACTAAACTAATATTTATGGTATAAATGTCGTTTCTTACGTACTTACATCAGTCCTTGATCCCTTCTATAAACCCACAAAAAGCACAGTTAAAAAGAAGGAAGGAATAACCCCAAAAGGACAGAACAGAAAAAAAACAGAGATACAAAGCCAAACTATGCCAACAAATTTTGAAAGATGAGAAAAAGGTGAGTGGGAGGTAACTAACATATCAAAAGAGGTAACTAACATTTAAAAGAGGTAAAGCTGAAATCACTGCAGGAAGGAACACCAACAAGAAGTAGTCAATTTATGCAACACAAATACCAAAGACTCAGGAATTGGGAATGCCAGATATTTAAAAATGTGAGGATCATGTTAAAACCAAAAATAGAAAGAATATTTGAAAGATAATTTAAAAGAGTATCCAGGTGTATTAATTTGCTTCCCAACCCTAACTATCCTTGAGACTGCCACTTTAGAATAACATTTGATGAAATAACTGGAAATAGTGCCAAGACATAGTATTGAAAACAAAGAACTTGCACATGCAATATTATGATTTCTCTTCCACAGCCAAGGCCACCTGAGACCAATATGATATTGCCCAGGCGTGCAACTGGAGAGCATTCTCTGGAGAAAACAAGCAATCCAAGAGGAAACAGTTCCAACAAACAGTGGGGTCCTATCTGACAACCTTACACTGTACCTGAGCAGTCAACAAGTTCTGCAGTATAAACACTAAAACATGTTTTAATCTTAAATTTAAACAGAGAGTTCAACAAGAAAACCCACTGCCATCAAGTCAATTCCAATTCATAGTGATGCTGTAAGACAGAGTAGAACCACCCCCACAGAGTTCCAAGGCTGTAAATCTTTACAGAAACAGACTGCCTCATCTTTCTCCCATGAAGTGGCTGTTGGGCTCGAACCACCAACATATTGATTAGCAGCAAAATGTTTTAACCACTCTGCCACCAGAGCTCCTTCCTGAACAGTCAAAGATAACTAAATATTTGAGGAAATGATTCAATATAACTATCAGAAACTTTAAAAAAAAAAAAAAAGAGAGAAAAACAAAATTAAAATGAACTCAAAGAAATAGATAAAATTGAGGAAATTAGTCAAATTCAAAATGGAGGTGTGCAATTAATATCTTCAAAGAGATCAAGAAACACACTATTTCTGCTAAAAAATAACAAAGTCTATCAAAAAGGACTTCCAGAAGAAAACTATGTGAAAACATCATAAATTTCAATTGAAGTTTTGAAAGAAAAACTTGAGAAGCCTCCAAAAGACAAAATTAAAGAAGGATAATTAGAGAACTAATCTAGGAAGTTCAATTGATGACCAAATATTTCCAAAGGAAGTGTGTGTGTGGGAGTGCAAACAAAATGGAGAGGGGAAATGTATTTAAAACAAAATAAAATTTCTCTAACTGAAAGACATATATTATTATTTTTTTTTAAGAAGTATTATAGCTAATGAAAAAAAAGACTGTCACCAAAATATCTCTATGAGATTTCAGAGGTCTAGGGGTAGAAAAATTTTCTTAAAAGTTTTCAGAGATGTTCATAATCAAGTTACAAAAAAAAAGGTGTTTGAATAAGTTTAGTAGTTATTTCTTAGACACTTTTCATCTGAAAAATGTCAATTGATACTGTATTTGGAAGGTCCCGATGAGTCAGTTTCAGTTCATAGCTAACCTATGTACAACAGAATGAAATACAACCTGAAACTGTGCCATCCTCACAATCATTGCTATGCTTTAGCCTGTTGCTACAACCACTGTGTCTGTCCTGATGAGGGTCTTTCTCTTTTTTGCTGACATTCTACTTTATCAAGCATGATGTTATTCTCCTGGAACTGGTCCCTCCTGATAACATATCCAAAGGATGTGAGCCA
The DNA here is from genome assembly GCF_000298275.1 of Orycteropus afer afer. Taxonomy (NCBI): domain Eukaryota; kingdom Metazoa; phylum Chordata; class Mammalia; order Tubulidentata; family Orycteropodidae; genus Orycteropus; species Orycteropus afer. The sequence goes on from NW_006921685.1 coordinate 1,385,091, forward strand.
AGTATTGTCATCCTTGCTTCTGGGCAAAACTTTGGCTATACTTCTTCCAAGACACATTTGTTCATTCATCAGGCAGTCCTTAGTGTATTCAATATTCTTCACCAACATCCTAATTCAAATGCATTAATTCTTCTTCAGTCTTCCTTATCCATCTTTTGCATACGTATGAGGTAACTGAAAGTCTCATGGCTTGAGACAAGCACACCTTAGTCTTAAAATGTTATCTTTGCTTTTTAATACCTTAAATAATTATCTTGCCGTAGATTTGTTTGATGCAATACATGGTTTGATTTCTTGACTGCTGCTTCCATGGATGATGATTGTGGATCCAAATAAAATAAAATTCTTGAGAACTTCAAGATTTTCTCCATTTATCATGATGTTGCTTACAGGTTGTGAGGATTTTTGTTTTCTTTGTGTTGAGATATACACTAAATACTTGAGTCTTTGATCTTCATCAGGAACTGTTTCAAGTCCTCTTTGCTTTCAGCAAGCAAGGTTGTGTCATATGCATATCACAGGTTGTTAATGATCTTTCTTCCAATCCTGATACAGCATTCTTCTTCATGTAGTCCAACTTTTCATATTATTTGCTTAGCATGAAGATTAAGTAACTATGGTGAAAGGATACTACCCTGATGCAAACTTTCCTGATTTTAAACCATGCAGTATCCTTTTGTTCTATTTGAACTATTGCCTCTTGGTCTATGGACAGGTTCCACATGATCACTAAGAGTCTTCTGGAATTCCCATTTTTTGGAATGTTAATCATATTTGGTTATGATCTACACAATAAAATTCCTTGGCATAGTCAATAAAACACAGATAAACATCTTTCTGGTATTCTCTGCTAAGGTCCATTTGATATCATATCCCTCCCTTATTCCACATCCTCTTCTCAACCTGGTTTGAATTCTGGCAGTACTCTCTCAATGTGCTACTGCAAACATTTTTTTTTTTCAATTATCTTCATCAAACTTTAATTTCACATATATTAATGATTTTTTTTTTATATAATTACCACTTTCTGTTGGATCACCTTTCTTTGGAAAGGGCACAAATACAGATCTCTTCAGTTGATTCACCAGATAGCTGTCTTCCAAATTTCTTTACATAGAGAAATGAGTGCTTCTAGGGTTGTATTAGTTTGTTGACATGTCTCAATTGGTATTCTATAAATTGCTGGAGCATTGTATTTTTCCAGTGCCTACAGTGCAGCTTGAGTGTCTTCCTACATTACCATCAGTTTTCGATCTTATGCCACCTCCTAAAGTGCTTAATCATTGACCAATTCTTTTTGGTACAGTGACTCTATGTATTCCTTCCATCTTCTTCTTCTTTTTTTAATTTTTATTGTGATTTAGATGAAAGTTTACAGACCATTCATTTTCCATACAGCAGTTCACATACACTTTGTCTCATGGTATTGACTACAATTTACCACAATGTAACAGCTCTCTTCCCACTTCCTCCCCATAGTTACCTCTTACCTTCCATGGCTTCCTGCCCCCTGAGCTGTCTCCCTGTGCATACACAGCCCTTCTATTCTCCCATGACTGACCTCTCCAAGGCGTGTATCTACCTAATCTAAACATTCAGCTCATATGCCTGTTTTTTGTTTGGCTAGAGGACACAGGAATGGATTCAATTCCAGATCTGAAGAACAGCTTTGGGCCATAGTCTCTGGGGTTCCATCAGGCTCTCTCCCACCAGAAAAACTGGTCCATTCATTCATTCATTCATTCATTTTTTTTTTTTTTTATGATTTTGAGTTTTGATCCACATTGTTCTCCCACTCTATCTAGTATCTCCTAAATGGATGCGCTTCCAAGTGGTTAACAGTGGTAGCTGGGGACCATCTAGTTCTTCTCATCTTGTAGTCATATCAGCTGAAGATTACATGGTGCACCAGTCTCTTGGACAAATTGTTTCCATGCATCTTTGGATTTCTTCATTCTTCTTCACTCTGGATGAGGAGAAACATATTGTTGCATCTAGATGGCCACTTGTAAGATTTTAAGATCCCAGAAAATACTCATCAAATTAGGATGTGGAACAATGTTTTTATGTAGTATGTGATGCCAGTTGAGTTTGATGTCCCATGTGACCATGGTTATACCTGGAAATTTTTAGAGTACATACAAATATACTTGTAGAAATATTGTCTGCCAACCCTATACGTGGTCATGGGCAGACTGGACAATCCTGCTTCTGTAGTGATACCGCCTTGGAAACCCAAGGAGGGGTCGCTATGAGTCAGGGCTGACTCGACAGTACATAATAACAACAACAATCACTCACATTTGGTACATTGTCCTTCCCTTCACCCAAATCAATACTTGTCTCTAACTATTTAACAATGTTCCCTCCCTCCTCTCCCGCCCCTGGTAACAAAGAAAATTTCCTTTCATATACAAACTTTTCACTGGCTTTTTACAATAATGGACTAATACAACAGCACGGGCGGGCTGGTGCTTACTCACTGATCTGCACTGAACACTTTCCCTTGTTACCCTCCTGAGAGGGACCAGGGTCTCCGGAAGCAAGGTAAGCACTGGCATAGCACAGAGTAGCAGGCTGGAAGAGCAGGAGAAAGGGGGTAAAACCAAGGAAGCCAAAGAGAAGAGCAATCAGCCAACGGGATTAGGTGAGGAGGGGAAACTCAGGACCGCCCAGAGTAGCAGGCCAGAAGAGCAGGAGAAAGGGGATTAAAAGACAGGAAGCCAGACAGAGGAACAGTCAGCCACAGGGACCCATGTGGGGGGGATATGAGAGGTCTCCAACAGCAGGACAAACTTGTCTGTCGGTTTGTCCTACTGTGGTGACATGTAGAC
>NW_006921685.1:1392586-1399656 GCF_000298275.1 Orycteropus afer afer
GTTGCCCCTAGTTTTTCCTTGAGGAACTTTATATTTTTCAGTTTCACATTAAAATCTTTGATCCTTCTGAAGTTAGTTTTTGTGTATGGTGTGAGGTACAGATTTTGTTTCATTTTTCTGAGAATGGATATCCATTTTTGCAAACACCATTTGTTAAACAGGCAATCACGTCCCCATTTAATGGATTTCAGCCCTTTCTCAAAGATAAGCTGATCATTGATCAATGGAACTATTTCTGAGTTCTCGATTCTATTCCATTGGATTATGAGTCTGTCGCTGTACCAATACCAGGCAGTTTTGACTACTATGGCTGTGTAGTCAGTTTTGATATCCAGGAGGATTAGGCCTCCTACTTTGTTCTTCTTCAGTAGTGCTTTGCTAATCTGAGGTCTCTTTCCTTTCCATATAACGTTAGTGATTGGTTTTTCCATATCCTTAAATAATGTTGATGGGATCTGGATTAGGATTGCATTGAATGTATAGATTGCTTTGGGTAGAACTGACATTTTCACAATGTTCAATCTTCCTATCCACAAGCATGGTATGTTCTTTCAAATATGTAGATCTCTTACGGTTTCTTGAAGTAACCTTTCATAGTTTTCTTTGTACAGGTCTTTTGTGTCCCTGGTAAGATTTTTTTTCCTCAAGTATCTTATTTTTTTGGTAGCTATTGTAAATGGTATTGATTTCCTTATTTCTTTTTCAGCAATCTCTTTGCTGGTGTAGAGGAATCCAACTGAATTTTGTATGTCAATCTTCTGTCCTGTCACTATGCTAAATTTCTCAATTAGTTCCTGTAGCTTTTTTTGGTTTGTTTGTTTTTTTACTGAGTCTCTTGGATTTTCTAGGTATAGGATCATGTCATCAGCAAATTGGGATAGTTTTACTTCTTCCTTACCAATTTGGAGGCCTTTGATTTTCCTTTCTTGCCTTATTGCCCTGGATAGGACTTCCAATACAATGTTGAATACAAGTGGTGATAGAGGGCATCCTTGTCTGATTCCTGTTTACAAGGGGAATAGTTTCATTGGGAATGGTCTCCATTGAGAATAATTTTGGCTGTTGGTTTTGCATATATACCCTTTATTATGTTCAGGAATGTCCTTCTATTCTTATTTTTCTGAGCATTTTGATCAGGAATGGGTGGGTATTGGATCTTATTAAATGCCTCTTCTGTATCAATTGATATGATCATGTGGTTCCTTTCCTTTGTTTTGTTTATGTGATATATAATGCTGATTGTTTTTCTAATGTTGAACCTTCCTTGCATAGCTGATATGATCCCCACTTGATCATAATATTTTGGATATGTTGTTGGAGTCTATTGGCTAGGATTTTTTTTTGAAGATTTTTGCATCAATATTCATGAAGATTATTGATCTGTGCTTTTCCTATTTTGTGATCTCTTTGCCTGGATATGGTATAAAGGTTATGCTTGCTTTATAAAATGAATTTAGGAGGAATAGACTGAGTAGGATTTGTGTCATTTCTTCTCTGAATATTTGGTAGAATTTGCTGGTGAGACTGTATGGGCCAGAACTTTTTTGTTGTTGGTAATTTTTTTTATGACCTGTTCAATTTCTTCTTTAGTTATGGTTCTGTTCAACTTTTCCACATCACTTTGTGTTAGTTTAGGTACATAGTGTGTTTCTAGAAAACTGTCCATTTCTTCTAAATTTTCAAATTTGTTGGAGTACAGTTCTTCATAGTATCCTGATATCTTTTTATTTCAGTTCATTCTGTTGTGATGTCACCCAATTCATTTCTTATTCATGTTATTTGTATTCTTTCCCTCTTTTCCTTTGTTAAATTTTCATTGGTTTGTCAATTTTATTAATTTTCTCAAAAAATCAACTTTTAATCTTGTTGATTTTTTCTATTATGTTCCTATTTTCTGTTTCATTTATTTCCGCTTAAATCTTTATTATTTCCTTTCTTCTGGTGACTGTAGGGTTTTCTTGTTGTTCTTTTTCTAATTGTTGAAGATGTTGGTTTAAGGTGTTGATATTGGCTCTTTCTTCTCTTTTGATATGTGCCTTTACTGCTATCAATTGGCCTCTGATCTCTATTTTTGCTGTGTCCCAAAGATTTTGGTATATTGTGTATTCATTCTCATTTGATTCAAGGAAATTTTATACTTCATTTTTCATTTTTTCTCTTACTCAATTAATCTTATGGAGGGTGTTATTCAGATTCCATGTGTTTGCTCTTTTTCCATTGATCCTCCTATTGTTGATTTCTAATTTCATAGCATTGTGATCTGAGAAGGTGCTTTGCAATATTTCAATGTTTTAAATTTATTCAGGCTTGTTTTATGACCTAACATATGGTCTTTCCAGGAGAATGTTCCATGGGTACTGGAAAAGAATGTATACTGTGCTGTTGTTGGGTGGTGTTCTGTAGGTGTCTTTAAGGTCAAGATGGTGGATTGTATTGTTTAGCTCTTTTGCATCTTTGTTGAGTTTGTTTCCAGTTGTGCTATCTTTCATTGAAAGTAGTATATTAAAGTCTCCCACTGTGTCTGTGAAGTCATCTATTTGTCTCTTCAATTCTGTTAAAGTCTGATTTACGTTTTTTGGGGCTCTTTCATTGGGTGCATAAATATTTATTATGGTTATATCCTGTTGTTCAATTGATCTTTTAATCATTACATCATATACTTCCTTGTCTCTTCTGGTCAAGTTTGTCTTAAAGTAAATTTTATCAGAAATCAATATTCCCAATCCTGCTATTTTTTGAGTGATATTTGCTTGATATATATTTTCCAACCCTTGATTTTAAGTCTATGTTTGTCTTTGTGGCTAAAGTATGTCCCTTGTAGACAGCATATTGATGGGTTATGTTTCCTTATCAAGTCTGCAACTCTTCACCTCTAGAGTAGCTTGAGTAGTGCATTTAATCCATTGATGTTCAGTGTAATTATTGATAAATATGAATTGGTTGCTGTCATTTTGTTATGTTTTTCTTGGTCTCCCTGGTTTCTGTGTTCCATATAATTTTCTGTGCTGAACTCGTTTTTGTTTTTTTTTTTTTTTTATGAATTGTGTTATCATTTACTTCATTGCTGTTTTTTTTTAGTATTTGCTAAATATTTGTGCTTGTTCTCTTTTTCATTGTGATGTGAAGGTTAATCATTTTTGTTTGAGGTTACCCTGTTATTTATAATTTTCTCACCAAGTTTAGAATAGTCCATTCTCTCTTGCAACTCTCTTGATTTCTTCACCATTTAGAAGTTCTGTAACTACACTATTTTTTCCCTCTTTTTTAGTTTGTAGTTGTCCTCATTTGCTAATATTTGTTATTTACAATCTTGCAAGCTTACTTTACTTTGGACACTTCCATAACTGGGTTGGTTTCTGGATTATGCCATCATGTGTATTAATGGTTGGTTGTTGTTTCTTATTATTGGTTCTCTGTCCAAAGGGCTCCCTTTAATACTGCTTGGATGATTGGTCTAGTTTTAATGAATTCCCTTAATTTTTGCTTATCTGGATATATCCTAATTTTGCCATTATATTTGAGGAAAAATTTTGCCAGGTATATAATTCTTAATTGGAAATTTGTCTCTTTCAGGGTTTTATATATACTATCCCATTGCCTTCTCAACTGCATGGTTTGTGCTAAGAAATCAGAGCTTAGTCTTATTGGTTGCCCTTTGTAGGCAACATTTCATTTTTCCCATGCTGCTTTCAGGATTCTTTTCTTTGTCTTTGGTTTTCATGAGTTTGATGATAATATGTCTTGGTGATTTTCTTTTGGGTGATTATCCTGTTTGGGGTTCATTGGACTTCCTGAATGGATATATTCTCATCTTTCATCATATCAAGAAAATTCTCTTCAACAAATCTTGGACAAAATACTCAGTGGTTTTATTTTTCTCTTCCTGTTACAGAATTCTGATTCCAAAACCAAACTCACTGCCATGGAGCTGGATCCAACTGATAGATACCCCTACTTGGTTTTCCAAGGCAGCATCACTACAGAAGTAGGTTGCCTTATCTTTCTTTTGATTTACACATAGGTTATTCCTTTCTATGGTATCCCACATGAATCAAGCTTTCTTCATTTTGTTTCTTTTTCTTTTCTTTTCTTTTTTTAATTATGATTTGGGTGAAAGTTTACAGAGCAAATTCACTTTCCATACAGTGTTTCACATACACTTTGTCTCATTATATTGACTACAATTCACCACAATGCAACAGCTCCCCACCCACTTCCTCCCCATAGTTACCTCTTCCCTGTGCCCTTCCCTCCATGAACACCTGCGCCTTAGCTGTGTCCCTGTACATCCACAGCCCTTCTATTCTCCCATGATTGTTCTCTCCAAGGAGTGTATCTACCTAATGTAAATGTTCACCTCATACACTTGTCTTATGTTTGGTTGGAAGCCACAGGAGTGACTTCAATTCCAGACATGAAGGGCATCTAGGGGTCAGAGCCTCAGTGGTTCCATCAGGCTCTATCAGACCAGCAAACCCGGTCCCTGGTTTGTTTGTTTGTTTTTTAAAATTATTTTGAGTTTTGTTCCACATTGTTCTCCCACTTTATCCAGGATGTCCTACATAAATCCCCCTCCAAGTGGTTGACAGTGGTAGCCAGGCACCATCTAGTTCTTCTGGTCTCATAGTTGTGTAGGCTGAAGATCCCACAGTATACCACTCACTTGCACTAATTCTTTCCATAAATCTTTGGTTTTCTTCATTCTTCTTTGCTTCTGTATGAGGAGATAGCCATCACTGCATCTAGATGGCCATTTGCAAGCTTTTTAAGATCCCAGTCGCTACTTGCCAAAGTAGGGTTTGGAACAATGTTTTATGTAGTATGTTATGCCAATTGAGCTGGATGTCCCTTGTAACTATGGTCCCAAGCCCACAAGTTCTACTACTCACTCCCTCTGGGTAGCTGGCTGTGGCCAAGCAATGACTACAACCTTGTCCCTGTCAGCTCTGCAATACACCTGGGAATTCTTACAGATCATACCAATATACTTGTAGAAATATTGTCTACCAACCCTATACATGGGCACACTCCCTCTGCATAGACATACCTAATTGTTTAGCCTGTCCACCCATCTATCCACCCATATATCCAATGTTTGCCTTCACTGACAACACAGTACTGTATGTGCTAAAGTGTTCATCTTTGTTGTCTATACCTCTCATGTACCTTTCTATGTCTTTCTCTTCCTCAATGCCACCATGTTGATCACTTACATTTGGTGCATTGTCCTTCTCTTCACCCAAATCAATACATGTGTCTACCTATCTGACAGTGTTCCCTCCCTTCCCCACCTACCCCTGGTAACTAACAAAGAAAATTTTCTTCCATATATAAACATTTACTGGACTTTTTACAATAATGAACAAATACAGTATTTCTCCTTCTGAGATTGACTTATTTCACTCAGCATAATGTCCTCCAAGTTCATCCACGTTATGCAGTTTTGCAGATTCTATGTTATTTTTTAGGGTTGCGTAATATTTCATTGTGTGTATGTACCATAGTTTGGTTATCCTTTCTTCAGTTGATGGACATCTGCATTGTTTGCATCTTTTGGCTATTGTAAATGGTGCTGCGCTGAACATGGGTGTGCATGTATCTGTTCTTGTCCTGGTTCTCACTTCTTTAGGATATATAACTAGTAATGGAATGGCTGGGTCAAATGGTATTTCTAATTTCAACTTTTTAATGAATCACCATACTGCTTTCCACAGTGTGTGTATCATTTGACATTCACACCAGCAGCATATGAGAGTCCCAATCTCTCCACATCCTGACCAGCATTTGATATTTTCTTTTTTATTGAACTTTGCTGCTAGTGCTGGGGCAAGATGGTATCCCACTGTTATTTTGATTTGCATCTGTCTAATGGCTAACGATAGTGAGCATTTCTTTATGTTTATTGATCGCCTGAATATCCTCCTTGGTGAAGTGTCTGTTCATGTCTTCTGCCCATTTTTTAATTAGATTATATATCTTTTTGTTTTAATCTTTTTTGTAATTGATTCTTTTCCAAAGATGTATTCAAGTATTTGTCTTCAATAGCATATTAATTCTCTCTTCAATTTATTTGATTCCACTCCTTTTCTCTTTCAATATGTTATTTATTTCTGAAAATTTAGTATTAATCTTTTTGATTTCTATCTGTAGATTTTGTTTCATTTTTAATTTTTCATTAGAAATTTTCATTTTGCTCTTATATTGACTTCTGATATTGTTCTAGGATTTTGTTTGTGTTTTCCTTAATTTTGTCAGTGTTTTCCTTGATCTGTCCCTCAAGACATTGAACGTATCTAAATATAATTCTTTTGAATTCTTAATCATGGAGTTTCAATGCTACTTCTCTATAGGAATGTGTTCTGAGTCTCTATTTTGCTCCCTTGTTTCTACTGCTCTATGTTGTTTCTTTGTGTGGACTGTGATGGTCTATTGTCTGTGAGATATTGTGATTTTGTTGTATTTATATTTAATTGGTGACTGTATGTTGCAGTGATTTGCCCAAGAATTTCATTTTCTTTGCTTTTTTTTTTTTTTTTTCCTCTTTTTTTTTGTGTGGGATGTATCTGAGTACAGAAGGTACCTCTATTTGCTAGTTGACAACACTTAATGCACTCACCACCTGTCTCCTGGTGGGTGTGATAGAGAATGAGAGTGGCTGCACATATTTCTATTAACTGCTTGTGAAGAGCAGTTAGTTAATGGTGAGTCAGGCTCTTATTGTTGGTTGTGGATCATTGGTACGTTGGTGCAGAAGGATATGGTGGTTCTCACTCAGTAAGTTGAGCTGCAGGAGGTGGGGGTCTTGTTGGGTCATATGGGCATGGTTGCAGTCTCTCACTCAGTTAGACAAAGACAACAATAAAAAAACATCAAAAAAGTTAAAGCAAGAGGACAAAAAACACACATTATATAAACACACAGGAACAATCACCAAAAAGAAAAAGAGAAAAAAAAATATTTTAAAAAATGCTTTAAAAAGCCAAAAGAAATATGAATGGTAAAAGGGGAAAAAATACAATATCTGGGGAGGTGAGAATAAGAGAAAAGAGGTAGAGTAGGAGAATAATGAA
>NW_006921685.1:1399816-1439590 GCF_000298275.1 Orycteropus afer afer
TGGGCAGGGCAGAAGCAGGGCATCTGGATTCCATCAGAGCATACAGACTGGGATGGAATTCCTGCGAGCCCAGAAGGTGGGTGGCAGTGAGGGATGGTCTCGCCTTTATTCATCAAGGGAGTATGCGGTATTGGAGTAACAAGGGGAATATCATACCTTTCAAGTCCTCAGTGCTGGTATGCCCTTGCTGTCCCCCGAAATTGGAGCCTATTATCAGGTCCCTGGAATCTGAGAGAACACTGTCACTTTAAATATACAAAGTTGTTGAACCACTTGTAAACATTCAAAATGGCTACACTCTCTGGACAGCCAAAAGTCCACAGCTTAGACCATCTCCCTCTTCACTGTTTCCCCTTTTATTCACCAGAAAACAGTGCAGCCCTCCATGCTGCCCCTGGCTAGCAGGGCTGATTTTTATGTTAATTCTTAGGTCCAAACACCATTGGGCAGTATCCCAGATGTCCATGCCATCAGGATTGCTGACAGTCTACAGCTCTGTATGTCTCCTTTTTCAGTGTTCTTATACAGGTCCTTCTACTAGCTGGAGTTTAGTCCACTTCTGTATCCTTCCTTTCAAAGCTTAGGGATCCGGGATTAACTTCTGTATCTGTGTTAATTGGTTCCTCTTTTCTTTGTTGAAGAGGGTCTGTGTAGTTTTTCCCCCTATTCTGCCATCCAGAACTCTCCTTCCATCTTCTTTTGATGTTTCCTGCATCATTCAATATTTTGCCCATAGAATTCTTCAGTATTATAACTCAAGAACTGAAATGTTTTTCAGTTCTTTCATCTTGAGAAATGCCAAGCATTTTCTTCCCTTTTGGTTTTCTAAATCCAGGTCTCTGTACATTTCATTATACTATTCTACTTTGTCTTCTTGGGTTGCTGATTGAAATATTCTGTCCATATTTTTCATTCTCTGTAGGTACAGTATGTTCAAAACCAAGTTTTAGAGTCTATTTTGACATCCATTTTAGTTTTCTCTTTCATTCTTGTGTTTTTAGTCATCTTGTTATTTCTGCAAGCAGAAAGTGCTGATGTCATCCCATGAACCATCTAGTCTTCTATCATTTGTGTTCAATGTGTCAAATCTTACCATCCACTCCTCAGAAGGAAAGTTGGGCAATCTACTTCCGTACTAATACTGCCTCATAAACCCAAGGAGAGGTTGCTATGAGTCGGATCTGACTCAATGACAGTGTGTTGGCATTGTTTGCATTTATACCCAAGGTGTTATTTTAGCTCTTGTGGACTTGTTTTAATTTTCTTCAACTTCTGCTTGAAATTGCATATGAGAAATTGATGGTATAGTCCACAGTTAGTCCCTGGCATTGTGTTGACTGAAGATATTGAGCCTTTCGATTGTATCTACCCACAGAAGTAATCTATTGATTCCTCTGTATTCCATCTATACACTGCAAAGTCCATATGTATGGTTGTCATTTATGTTGTTGAAAAAAAGTTTTTCCAATGAACAGATCATTGGTCTTGCAAAATTATATCATACTGTACCCAGAGATGTTTCTATCACCAAGGGCAAGTTTTCCAAATACCGATTCTTCTTTGTTTGCTACTTTCTCGTTCTGATCACCAATAATTATCAATGCATTTGATTTCATCTTTAATTAATCTCAGACTGCAAATGTTGGTAAAAGTCTTCAATTTCTTCATCTTTGGCATTAGCAGCTGGTGTGTAAATTTGAGTAATAGTCACATTAGCTAGTCTTCCTTGTAAATGTATGACTATTATCCTATCAGTGATAGCATTGTAATTTAGGGTAGATCTTGAAATGTTCTTTTTAACAATGAATGTGATGTCATTCCTTTTCAATTCATCATTCCTAGTGTACTAGACAATTGTTGTTGTTGTTCTTATGTGTCATCAAGTCACCTCTCAATCATAATGACATTATGTATAAAAGAACAAAACACAACTCAGTCCTATGTCAGCCTCATGATCCCTACTATATCTGACATCATCACTGCAGCTACGATGTCAATCCATCTTGTTGAGGGGCTTTTCCTTTTCTGTTGATCCTCCACTTTACCAAGCATGGCATCCTTCTCCAGAGAATGGTCCTTTCTGACAACTTGACCAAAGTAGGTGAGGTAGTTCAGTTTGTGTGTCAACTTGGCTGGGCCTGGTTGAGTGGCTGGGCAGCTGGATGTAGTATTCCCTATGATGAGACTGGTAATCAACTCCATGGTGGAATCTACTGTGAGCAGCTGAGTAGCTGCCTTAGGGACTGTGGTTGCTTCCTGTATATAATTAGAAACCTTGGGGGATGGTTGCTAGCATATGGCACGCTTGGACCCTGCATGTAGCCATGTCATTGTTCAGCAGCCTGGTGTGCTCTGCTGAACTTGGGACTTACAATGGACTTGAATTAATGGTCTGCTATGTGGTTGGGTAACATCAGGACTGTGCCATTTTATTTGTCGACCTTGGGCTTGTTAGCCTCAGCAGCCACTAGTTGCCTGAGTGAAGAGATGTCCCTAGCTTCAGTGGGCCAGGAGCAAGAGGCAGAGTTGAAGCCCAAAGTCAAGGGGCTTTCACACAGCCCCTAGAGCCTGGCACTTTGAACTCAGACTTCTAGCCTCCCGAACTTTAAAAAAATAAACTCCTGTTTGTTAAGACCATCCCATTTGTAGTTTATTCTTGTCAGAGTGGCACTAGGTACCCAGAACAGTAGGTGAGATGAAGTCTGGCCATTCTCACTTCCAAGGACCATTCTGGCTGCACTTCTTCCAAGACAGATTTATTAGTTCATTTAGCAGTCCACAGTACATTCAGCATTCTTCATCAACATCACAACTCAAAAACATCAATTCTCCTTCAGTCTTCCTTATCCATTGTCCACCTCTCACATGTATGTGAGGTGATTGAAAATGCCATGGCTTGTGGTAGCTACATCTTAGTCTTTAAAGAGACATCTTTGCTCTTCAACACTTGAAAGAGGTCTTTTGCAGCAGATTTGCCCAATGCAATATGTCTTTTGATTTCTTGATTGCTGTTTCCATTGGTGTTGATTGTAAAAGCAAGCAATATGAAGTCTTTGACAACTTTGATCTTTTCTCCATCTATTGTGATGCTGATTATTGGTCCAGTGTGAGCATTTTTATTTTATTTATATTGAGTGTATTCCACACTGCAGACTGTAGTCTTTAATATTCATCTGTAAGTGCTCTGAGTCATCCTCACTTTCAGCAAGCAAAGTAGTGTCATCTGTATATCTCAGATTGTTAATGAACCTTCCTCCAATCCTGATGCCACATTCTTCTTCATATAGTTTGGCTTCTCAGATTATTTGTTCAGGATATATATTGAATAAGTATGATGAAAGGATACAACCCTGACACACTCCCTTCCTGATTTTAAACAATGCAGTATCCCCTTGCTCTTTTTGAATGACAGCCTCCTGGTCTGTACAGGTTCCTCATGAGTACAATTAAGTCTTTTGGAATTCCCATTCTTCTCAATGTTATCCACAATTTGTTAAAATCCACACAATTGAATGCCTTTGCATAGTCAATAAAACATAAGTAAACATCTTTCTGATATTCTTTGCTTTCAGCCAAGATCCATCTGATATCAGCTATGATATCCTTTACTCCATGTCCCATTCTGAATCCAGCTTACATTTCTGGAAGTTCTCTATCAATACACTGCTGCAACAATTTTTTGAATTATTCTCTGCAAGATTTTACTTATGTGTGATATCAATGGTATTGTTTGATAGTTTCCACATTCTGTGGTATCACCTTTCTTTGAAATGGGTACAAATATGGAACTCTTCCAGTCAGTTGGCCAAGTAGCTGTCTTCTAAATCTCTTGGCATAGCTGAGTGAGTGCCTCCAGCTCAGCATCCATTTGTTGAAACATCTTAATGGGTATTCTGTCAGTTCCTGGAGCCTTTTTTTTTTTTTTTCCAATTTCTTCAGTGTGGCTTTGACTTCTTCTTTTAATACCATTGGTTCTTGAGCATATACCACCTCCTGAAATGGATGATCATCTACCAGTTATTTTTGGTATAGTGACTCTGTGTATTCTTTCTATCTTCTTTTGATGTTTCCTGCATCATTCAACATATTGCCCATAGACTCTTTCAATATTGTAATTTGAGGCTTAATTTTTTTCCTGAGATCTTTAAGCTTGAGAAATGCCAAATATCATCGCCTCTTTTGGTTTTCTAACTCCAGGTTTTTGCACATTTCATTATAGTAATTGACTTTGTCTTCTCAAGGTGCTCTTTGAAATCTTCTATTTAGCTCTTTTATCTTGTCATTCCTTCCATCTGCTTTAGCTACTCTCCATTCATGGGCAAGTTTTGGAGTCTCTTCTGACATCCATTTTGGTATTTTCTTCCTTTCCTGTCTTTTTAATGACCTTTTGCTTTCTCCATAGATGATGTTCTTGATGTCATCCCACAATTCCTCTGGTTTTCAGTCATTGTTGTTCAATGCATCATACCTATTCTTTAGATGGTCTCTAAATTCAGGAGGGATATAATCAAAGTCATATTTTGGATCTCATGGACTTTTCTTTTTTTTCCATGTTCTTCAGCTTCAACTTGAACTTGCATATGAGCAGTTGATTGTCTATTCCACAATCAAATCCTGGCCTTCTTTTGACTGAAGATATTGAGCTTTTCCATCACCTGTTCCCACAGATGTAGTCAATCTGATTCCTTTGTACTCCATCTGGCAAAGTTCACATGTATAGCCACTGTTTGCCTTGTTGAAAAATGGTCTTTGCAGTGAATAAGTCATTGGTCTTGCAAAATGCTATGATGCATTCTCTAGCATTAATTCTGAAACCAAGTAAAGTAAAAACTTAACTATTTCCTCCACCCTGGTTAGGACAGATTGTTAGGACAGATAAGACTCTGGTTGGAAATAAAATAAGTAAGCATAATTACTCTCAACAATTTCCCCAACCTGGCTAAGACAAACAGGACCCAGGTTGGAGACAGATGAGTAAATACAATAAGCTCAATTCCTTAAGAACTGAATGGAACGAAAAGCCAATTTGCACATTCGTTCCTGCCATTCCCCTAGAAACAGGTCATAAGCACATTAATGTGTCTCAGAAGACAACTTGAAAATTAACTTTGGCCTGCGGACATGCACAGTGGGACAAAGAGGAACAAAGTTGTTGGGAACTGACACTCATTTCTGCCTAAGCCCTGATCAGCTGATGACAGGAAGCCAGTGTGACTCATACAGTGTGCAGGCACACTGAATTAAAAAGCAACTGTCCCTTTAAACTGAGGTGAAGGAAATTTCAGCCAATCATCAACTATCTCATGCCCAAATTCCTGAAATTTTTATAAATATGCATAACCGTCTCTCCTGAAATTTATGAAAACTAAAATGATTTAGATTCGGGGAGTCAGATCTGGGTAAAAAACCCTTGCCTCCTTGCATTGCTGCTTTGCAATAAATAATTTTCTTTCCTCTTAATCACTTGGTGTGTAAACTGTTTTGGCATCACTGGGCACTGGGCAGGGACCTGTGTTTGGTCCAATTTCAATTTTTTGCACCCCAGATGGGAAAGAGGGTCTCTGACCCTCTGCCTGGAGCATGAGGCCCCGCAGACAGTGGAAATGGAATGGACTCCTGACAGACCCTGTGAGCACTCAGACACTGCTTTGTCTGAAGGTCTGTAAGGGTGCTGAGTCTGTGACTGTCTGTACCATCTTTTGTCCCTAGGTACTTTTGTTTTCTTGAGAAAGGATAAAATTATTCTGGGTTTGAAGACATAGACATCTCCTGGGTGAGTATAGATTGAATTCTTTAAAGCATGAACTAAAGCTGACAGGGGGGTTGAGGCCTTGGTTAGTTAATAACCTTGATCAAGAAATCTTTGCAGCTGGAGCATTCTTAAGGTAGATCCTTCAGTATAGACACTCTGGTCTGGTCTGGCTTTTAGCTGATAGGAAGGTTGAAATTTTGGTTAAGAACCTTAATTAGTAAACTTAATTGAGATTATCTACACAGTTGAAGCATCCTTAAGGATTTTTCTGGTCCAGTCTGGTTTTGGTTTGATTTGTGTGGGGGTGAGAAGTAAAGTTTTAATTGAGATTCCTCCAGAGGCCATGTGTTTCTTAGAGATCCTTTATTTTGATCCATTCTGGCTCTAGTTTGGTTTGTTGTGTGTGGGTTTACTGTAGCCCATGTGTTTCTTAAGGATCCTTTATTTTTTTCTGGTCTGGTTCTAGTTTGATTTGTTTTGTTTTTGTATGATTAAGAGTGTGTTTGGCACTAGTACAGAAGTTTCAAGTGAGAGTGGATGTGAACTGTGGCTAAAAAATGGGTAACCAAGGCTCTATACCAGAATGCAGCCCCTTTGGCTGCATTCTGAAAAACTGGGTTCATTTTGGCTTTGAGGCTATAAAAAGGAAAAAAAAAATGATATTTTTCTGTAACATTGTGGGGTGGTTTTGTTTGTGTGTCAACTTGGCTAGGCCTGGTTGAGTGACTGGGCAGCTGGATGTAGTATTCCCCATGATGAAACTGGTAATCAACTCCATGGTGCAATCTACTGGGAGCAGCTGAGTCTGCTTCCTGTATTTAAGTAGAAGCCTTTGGGAATGGTCTCTAGCCTATGGTATGCTTGAACTCCGCATGTAGCTGTGTCATTGCTCAGCAGCCTGCCATGCTCTGCCGACCTTAGAACTTACAATGGACTTAAGTTAATGGTCTGCCATTTGATTTGGTAACATCGGGGTTGTGCCTTTTTCTTTGTCAACCTTGGGGCTTCTCAGCCTCAGCAGCCAGAAGCTGTCTGAGTGAAGAAACACCTCTAGCTTCTGTGGGCTGGGAGCAGGAGGCAGAGCTGGACCCCAAGGTTGAGGGGCTTTCACCCATCCCCTAGAGCCTGGAACTTTGAACTTGGACTTAAAGCCTCCAAATTGTAAGAATAAACTCCTATTTTTTTAAGCCATCCCATTTGTGGTATATTCCTGTCAGAGTGGCACTAGGTAACCAGAACACACTGTCTGGCCACAGTATTGGCTCAAGTCTGGGGATAGATGGCCAGAGAATGGGAGTCTGAACTACAATATTATTATGTAACTAAATTCATTTTGGGGAAAAAAAAAATCAAAAGTGGGAGGAACTCTTTCATTTGGAGTTATTCATAGCTTAGTTTCAAAACAGAAAAAGTTCAGGGTGACGATTGTATGGCCTAAAGGGAAAGTGGATTTTAAAGGTATCCTTCAGAACTCTAAAAGCTCTTGCCTTGACTCCATTCCACCCCCCTCTGTCCCTCCTCCCTACCTCCCAGAGTCAGGAAACAATTCACCTATGACTCCATCACCTAAACCTGAGGGAATTTTGAATTCAGAACCTCCTAAAACTCTGGTGGTGTTATATCTCCCTTTACCTGATAGCACCCTGGATGCCCCTCAGAAAGTAGGTACCCCTCCAGAAATGGTCTCCCCAAAACCCACCTGGAGTGGTGTACAATTTGTCCAAGGGTCAAATCCAGGTCCATCAGGGCAATACCTATTACGTCAGGTTCCAGCTGGTTTAAATCATAAAGGAAATCCTGTAGGTTTTGTTTGGACTCATGTGCCATTCACCATGGCTGACTTACTAAATTAGAAAAATACAATGCCCACTGACAAGGAGAATCAGTGTGGATGGAAACCTTAATCACCTCTACATTTTCAGTTCATTATCCCAGTTAGGCTGATATTAATATGTTATTAACTACCTTGCTCACCCCTGAAAAGAGGAGGATGGTATCAGAGAAAGCTAGAGGGGAAGCCACAGACTTCACAACCTCCAGCCTGAAAACCTAATCAGGGGCCCCAGCTATCAGGCAGTGCCAGGGACAGATTCAGAATGGGATCCAAAGGACCCAGGGGACAAACCTAGGTTGGCCATATGAAAGAGTGCATTATTGTACGACTCCAAAAGGAGGCCCCAAGGCAAATAAATGTTTGCAAAGTTTGGGAAGTACAACAAGGCCCCAAGGAAAATCCTTCTGCTTTCCTTGAACAAGTGTATAAGACCTACCATCAATATACTGACACCAACCCAGATGACCCCCAGAACACTTGTATTATCAACTTAACTTTTATAAGCTAGAGCACCCCCGATATATGGCATAAACTCCAAAAAGTAGAAGGGGGACTGGATATGAACACTTCTCAACTTGTGGAGGTTGCTTTCAATAACCAAGACCAGGAGTAGGAGAAGCAGAAGCAAAGAGACATGAAGCAACAAGCTGCCCTGCTCATTGCTGACTTGGGAGGCCCGCCAGAAGTCAATCCTACGAGTAAGTTCCCATGGGTCCTCAACAAATAGAAAGGGAACAAATCAAGCTCCTTTTGAGGAGGCCAGCCAACAAAGTTGGGGCCTCAACAGTGTGCTTACTGCAAGAAGGATGGGGACTGGAAGAAGGAGTGTCCAGAGCAAGCCCTCCAAACCTAACAAAAGGGGACCCAACAGATGGTAGGTACAGCTCACAGTGATCAAGAATGATGAAGCCTGGGACATCATTGCAGACTGGGCAAATTCCTATCTCCCATAAGGAGCCTGGGTGGCAATAACTATGGGAAAACAGCCTATTGAATTTTGCTGGACACAGGGGCAACATACTCAGTCCTAAATATCCCCAAGGTCCTTTGTCTCACAAGATTATGAGCAATATAAAATTTTCTTCAACCTGTTGAATGCCAGGTGGGGAGTACTGTATTAACTGGAAGTTTTTACACATGCCTGAATGCCCTGTTCCTCTGTTCTGATGAAATTTCTTAACCAAATTAAATACTCAAGTACGTTCTCAGCTAACAAGCTCGAGGTGAATGTTAATCCCAACCAGACATGGGTCCTACAGAAAACCTCCTACAATTACCTATTGCTATGGACTACAAAAGCACCAGGCAGAGTTGTCGCTGTAACCAGCACTTGTTATGGGAAAAGATGCCCTGTATGCTTGGCTGAGTAAACTTATTGCAGGACTGGATCTATACAAAACCATCCGAAAGGTGACACAGGCTACTTGATCTATACCAGAGACAATCCAAAGTTCAGTACACCTCCAATGGTAAAAGGAAGTCAAGCAAGAGGACTGGGCCCATACAAAGACTGGAAGGTAAAATTTACAGCCCCTGGAAAAATCAAGTACCTGTTAATATTTATGGACACTTTCACTGGATGAATGCATGCCTTTCCCTGCACTACAGAAAAGCAGCAGATGTGAATAAACCCTATTAAAATTATCCTCAATTTGGTTTGCTAGTCTCAGTTCAAACTAATAATGAGAGGATATTACATCTCAAATAGTCCAACAAGTAACAGAACTATTAGGAAGTTATATTCCTCATGGAAAGCCTGACAGGAAAACTGAGAAGATGAAGCACACTTTTAAGAAGACACTGGCTAAGATGTGCCAAGAGACCAATTTATCTTAGATAAAACTTTTACCTCTTTCTCTGTTGTGGGTCCAGGTTACTCCAGAAGCAGGCTCAAGTTAAGCTCATATGAAATATATATGGGAGACCATTTTCTAGAGTGTGGCACCTCAGTTATGCACCTAAGTTCAAGAGACCTTGAAATTGTTAAGGAATTGGATATTTCAAAACATGTACAAACTTTATCTGCAACATTGAAGATTATTAACCAGTTTGCTTCCAGCAGGTTGTTGTATCCTACAGATAATACCTTTCATAGCTTCTGTGCAGGTGATTGGGTTTTGCTGAAGGAGTGGAACAACCAGTCTCCCCAGAACCAGCTCTGGGCCAAATGGACTGGGCCTTATGAAGTATTGCTGACAACACATGCCTCAGCCAAAATGAAGGGAGTCTTCCCTTGTATATATCACACTGGATTGAGAATAACAACAGACTATGCTGAAAACCCTCCTTGATTTATAACTAAATTTTATTCTACAGGGAGCAATCTTGTAAAATAGGGAGACTCAAGAGAGCCTGGCCAACTAAACATTGAGTGTCCCCAATAACCCACAGCAGAAAAGACTTGTGAACCCATTTAGAATCATAAGGTTTTATTGAAAAGAAAACCTGTTTTAGGTTAAACATGAATGTGTTTTTTATCAACTCAATAATTGTTTTATCCCTACCCCCTTCTGAAGGAGCTCTGCTAGCATAGTACCTAAGGCACTTGACTGCTAATTAGAAGGCTGGCAGTTCAAACCCACCAGTCACTCTATGGAAGGAAGATGGGGCAATCTACTTCCGTAGTGATACTGCCTCAGAAACCCAAGGAAGGGTCGCTATGAATCGGATCTGATTCAATGGCACATAACAACACCCCCTTCTGAAAGAAATGGGAGTCTAATACCCTCATAAAACTCCAACAAACCCTATTAAACCACACACCTTGGCCTAATAATTGTTGGGTGTGCACCCGCTCTCCTTCACATGGAGCATAGGGTTTACCTATCTTCCCTGTCCCAATACATTTAGAATTCTGGGCTGGAAATGAAGGGGCCAATATAATCAATTCTAACAAAAAGGCCTCTGTGGTAAAATACAATGTATTAAGGTCTCAAACTTTGGCTACCTTATTTATACATTGGACCCCTTTGAGACCAACAGCTTCCATAGGGAAATGGGCACAATGCAACCAGACCTGGTCCTTTTATATGCTGAACCATACCTGGATTCATGAAAATGATGCCATTATAGAACATAACGCCCCAGTTAAAAATATGTCCAATAAAATAGGCATCACTCTGATTGATCTGAGCATTGCTAGGGCTATTTTTCAATTCCCTCCTACTGCTTATTCCCCCCACCATCCAGGATTATATTGGTTATATGAGCATACTCCCTTTAAAACTTAGCCAGTTAATCATGAAGGCACCCACACCCTAGGGTGGATCTGGGCAGGGCCAATACATTTCCTGCCATTAGAAGAAGTTTTACATTCTGCCTTCTCTAGCCACCAGAACAAGCATAGTCCACCTGACCTAACTTGGAATGCTTGAGAAAAGTCCCAATGAATTTTAATTCCTAAGATGGGTGTTGGGAAAAATTATAATGACCTCCATCATTTATACCAATTCATTCAGAATGTTTCTGTTTCCCAAGAGTCAGTAGCTAACTCTACCTCTGATATAACTTCTGCACTCCAAACTGAAATAACCTCTATCCAAACTATTGTACTTCAGAATCAGGCAGCCCTGGACCTTATACTAGTAGCACATGGTGGGCTATGCATATATGTCAATGCCACCTGCTGCTCATTAGTTAATGCATCAGGACAAATATAACAAGATCAACAGGCTATTCATTGCACCATTGGTAAATTGCAACAGGACAAGGAAACTATATGACATAGTTTAACCCCCATCTTTGAGATAAACTTTTCTTGGCTCACTTCTTGTTGACCCAATTTAGGGTGGCTGAGATCCTTATTTGTTATAACACTCCTCATATTAATATTATCACTCTTTCCTTGCTGTTGCATCCATTGTCTACCTAACTGCTTATCTGTTTCAAGCCTCCAAAATACAGGCTACTCTACAGGCACCCCTAGTCTCTTCTCCCAAGACTATGGCCAGAAAATTCTGAGAACTATCTAAACTACAGGAAACTTACTAATCAAGGATTGAGTTCCACCATCTTCACCCCCAGGCAGCAGCAAGTAGCTACAATGTGTTGTTGTCCCATTCCCCAAGAATGTGGAACAGTAACCATTCAAAGGGGGGATTGAAACCAAGTAAAGTCAAAACTCAACTATTTCCCCCACCCTGGTTAGGACAAATGGTTAGGACAGATAGGACCCCGGTTGGAAATAAAATAAGTAAACATAATTACTTTCAACTATTTCTGCACCCTGGTTAAGACAAATAGGACCCTGGTTGGAGACAGATGAGTAAACACAATAAGCTCAATTCTTTAAGAAACGAATGGAATGAAAAGCCAATTTGTATACTCTTTCCTGCTATTCCCCTAGAAACAGGTGATATATGTGTTAATGTGCCTTAGAAAACAACTTGAAAATTAAACTTGGCTGATGGACATGTGCAGTGCAATAGAGAGGAACAAAGTTGCTGGGAACTGACACTATCCCCTCTGCCTCAGCCCCAATCAGCTGATGACAAGAAGCCAGTGTAGTTTATCCGGTGCACAGGCACACAGAATTAAAAAAGCAACTGTCCCTTTAAACTGAGGCAAAGGAAATTTCAGCCAATCATCAACTATCTCACACCCAAATTCCTGAAATTTTTATGAATATGTATAACCCTCTTTCCTGAAACTTACAAAAACTTTAATTTGATTTAGATTCAGGGAGTCAGATATGGGTAAAAAAAAAAAACCTGCTTCCTTGCACTGCCGCTTTGCAATAAATAATTTTCTTTCCTCTTAATCACTCGGTGTGTAAACTGTTTTGGCCTGACTGCTCACCAGGCATGGACCCACATTTGGTCCTATTTAAATTCTATCACCAAGGGCATATTTTCCTATTAATAGTGATTCTTGTTTGTAGCCAACTTTTGCATTCCAGACTCCAGTGATAACTAACACATCTTGATTGCAAGTTTCGTCAACTTAAGACTGCAGAAGTTGGTAAAAATCTTCAATTTCCTCATCTTTTGCTTTGGTTGTTGGTGCATAAATTTGAATAATATTAGTATTAACTAGTCTCCTCATCTTCCTCATAGGTGTATGTTTATTATCTTATCACTGACAGCATTGTACTTCAGGATAGATCTTGATATATTCTTTGTGGTGATGAATGCCACATCTTTCTTCTTCAATTTGTCATTCCTGGTGTGGTAGATCATATGAGCCCCTGAATCAAAATGGCCAAAACAGTCCATTTCAGCTCACTAATGCCTAGGATATTAATCTTTATGTGTTCCATTTCATTTTTGACAACTTCCACTTTTCCTAGATTCATACTTCATACATTCCATGTTCTGGTTATTAATGGATGTTTGCAGCTGTTTCTTCTCATCTTAAGATGTGCCACATCAGCAAATGGAGGTCCCAAAAGATTTACTCTATCTACATCATTAAAGTCAGTTCTTCTCTAAGGAGGTAGGTAGTTCTTCTCTAGTTATATTTTGAGTGCCTTCTGACCTGTGGGCTCATCTTCCTGCACTATATCAGACAATGTTTCAGGACTATTCATATACTTTTTCAGTAATATATCAGACAGTGTTTCACTGATATTCATAAGTTTTTAACTAGCTAATTCTTTGAGAAGTGGATGGCTTTCCTTCTTCCAAGTCTGTCTTAGCTAGAGACTCTGCTGAAACCTGTCCATCATGGGTAACCCTGCTGGCATTTGAAACACCAGTGACATAGTCTCCAGCCTCATATCAACACTTAAACCATCACAGTACATCAAAATGACAGACAAGATTTGTGTCCCTTACTTGTTCCAAACTGCTCTACTTATTTCCTGGTCTCCCACACCTGGCTCACTCACTCAGCCTGCCCCCGGGGCACTCCACACACACACAAAACCCACCTTCCATTGGGCCCAGGCTGGCTTACTATACTGTACAATTATCCAGTTCAAAATGGCAAAACCCAGTTCATTTCAGCTCATTAATTCCTAGAATATTTATCAATATATATTCCATTTCATTTTTGATAACATCTAATTTTATAAGATTCATACTTTGTACATTTCTCATTCCAATTACTAATGGATGTTAGCTGCTATTCCTTCTCAGTACAAGTCATGCTACATCAGCAAATGAAGTTCCCAAAAGGTTTACTCCATCCACATCATTAAGGTCAACTCTACTTTGGGAACTCTGGTAGCATAGTATCTAAGGCACTTGACTGCTAATCAGAAGTCTGGCGGTTCAAACCCACCAGCCACTCCTCAGAAGGAAGAGACAATCTACTTCCATAGTGATACTGCCTCAGAAACCCAAGGAGGGGTCACTATGAGTCGAGTCTGACTGGACGGCACATAACAACAACAGCAACTACTTTGAGGATGCAACACTTTCCTAGATACTGAATTTATGTTGTAGCAAATCATAGTGAAGCATGTGTCCAACTGCTATTAAGAATTAAAAATTTTGTCTAATGAAACAGACTTTGTTGTAATATTGGCAATGAACCAGTATGAATAGTGGTTAAGACTCAGTTTTGAGTTAGACTCCATTCTGGACCTTGTGAAGTTACATGATACTATGTGTCTCAGCTGTGTATTGCATAGATAACATAAGATAATGCTTTTAAAAACACTTAATAAATGACCTGTCTTAAAGTAAATGCTCAATATATTATTATTTTCATCATTATCATCATTTAAAGCATATATAGATAGAGCTATCATAAATTACTCTAACTTATGCACTACTCCTTTGAAAGATTGAATATTAAGGTTCTTTTACCCCAAAAACACATAGTTAATACAAAAATAAATGAATACTTAAAATATATATTTGTCTAAGACCAAAATGTTTTTCTTTTCCTTTTGCCAAAAATGTAAGTGGTAAAACAGAGATTCCATCCCAGCAATTCAGCAATTCCAACTCTTATCTTTACACAAAGCTTTAACTTCATTTCTCACAGTCATAAATTGGTGAGAGAATGTTTGATAAGATATGAATCATTTCTTTCCTTCCTTCTTTTTTCCTTCCTTTCTTCCATTTATCCTGGTTGTCAATGAACAGTGCTTACCACTAGGGATAGGTAGGAAAAAGAAAAATTTTTATTGGATTCTATAAATTGTTCAAACTTCCAGCTCATGTTCACATTAAAAGATTTTTTTTTTTTCATTTACTGATGGGAAAACCACAATAGGAACCTGCGACTTGCTCTAGGGCAACAGTATTTTAAAATCTATCAACTGATTGAAGCCCTGTGGTTGCCTCAAATTTGAATAGTGAAAAAAGAAAAAAGAAAGAACTTTACGACAGGTCAAAAGAAAAGGGTTCGTGTACTGGCCTGAAGCTAGGCCAAAGGCACAGTCTTCAATGGAGTAAGAAATTATTGTAAGAATGACAAAAATATTGAACTATAATGTAGTTCTTGTTATTTTATACTGTACTCAATATATGTTTCAAAAATAACGTAAATTGTTTATGAGAATCTATGTCTTAGTGTGGTAGTGCTACTATAGATAGCATGCTTATCACAAGTAGGCAGCTTTAAAGAATAGAAATTTATTTTCTCACATGTCTTGAGGCTAAAAGCTGAACTACCCAAGTCAGGGTCTCAGGCCTGTCAATTTCTTCCTTGTTGATAGCCCCTGGGTATTTCTTGGTCCCTTGGCTTTTCTTTGCTTTTAGATAATCCTTATTTGGCATCTGTTTTCCTCTGTATGTGTCTCTATCTTCTCTGGCCTTAAAAAAAAAAAAAAAAAAATTATTGTGATTTGAGTGAAATTTTACAGAGCAAAATCATCTTCCATACAACAGTTCACATACACTTTGTCTCATGACATTGATTGCAATCTCTCACAACTCAACAGCTCTCTTCCCACTTCCTCCCCATAGCCACCTCTTCCCTGTGTCCTTCCCTCTCATGCACTCTTGCCCCGAACTATCTCCTTGTGTATACATAGCCCTTCTATTCTCCCATGATTGACCTCTTCGAGGACTGTATCTACCTAATATAAATATTCACACCATATGCCTGTCTTTTGTTTGGCTGGAAGCCACAAGAGTGTGTTCAGTTCCAGACCTGAAGAGCAGCTAGGTGCCATAATCTCAGGGATTCCATCGGGCTCTATCACACCAACAAGCCTGGTCCCCCTCCCCCTTTTTTTATATGATTTTGAGTTTTGTTCCACATTTTTCTCACACCTTATCCGGGATCTCCTACATAGATCCCCCTCCAAGCTGTTGACAGTGGTAGCTGGGCACCATTTTGTTCTTCTGGTCTCATAGTCATATATGCTGAGGATCACATGGTGTACCAGTCCCTTGGACTTATTGTTTCCATGCATCTTTGGTTTTGTTTATTCTTCTTTGCTCTGAATGAGGAGACATTCATCGTTGCATCTAGATAGCCTTGCAAGCTTTGAAGATCCCAGTCACTATTCGCTAAAGTAGGATGTAGAACAGTGTTTTTGTGTAGTATGTTATGCCAATTGAGCTTGTTGTCCCCTGTGCCATGGTCCTGAGTCTACAAGTCCAACTACTCTCTCCCTCCAGGTAGCTGGCTGTGGCCAAGAAGTAACTACAACCTTGTCCTTTGTCAGCTCTTCTACTATTTACCTGTATATTCTTATGGAACATACAAATATGCTTATAGAAACATTGTCTGCCAACCCTATACATAGTCTTGGGTTCACTACCCCCTGCATAGACATACCTAATAGTTAAGCCTGTCCACCTGTCTATTCACTTGTAAATGAATGTTTGCCATCACTGACATCACAATACTTTATGTGCAAACATCATCTTTGTTATCTTTATCTCCCATGCACCTTTCTATGCCTTCCTCTTTCTCAATGCCACCATGTTCATCACTCACATTTGGTACATTGCCCTTCCCTTCACCCAAATTAATACTTGTCTCTACATATCCAGCAGTGTTCCTTCCCCTCCCCTCCCACCTCTGGTAACCGACAAAGAAAATTTTCTTCCATATAGAAACCTTTCCTTGACTTTATAATAAGGGACTAACACCATATTTATCATTCTGTGATTGACTTATTTCACTCATCACAATGTTCTCCAAGTTCATTATGTGGTATTTTGCAGATTCTATGTTCTTCTTTAGGGTTGCATAGTATTCCATTGTGTGTGTACCATAGTTTGGTTATCAATTCTTCTGTTGCTGGGCATCTAGGTTGTTTCTAACTTTTTGCTATTGTAAATAGTGTTGCGATGAACATGGGTGTGCATATATCTGCTCTTGTCTTGGTTCTCACTTCTGTAGGGTATATACCTAGTAATGGAATGTCTGGGTCAAATGGTATTTCTAATTCCAACTTTTTAAGGAATCACCATACTACTTTCCACAGTGGTTGTATCATTTTACAGTCCCACCAGTTATGTATGAGAGTCTCAGTATCTCCACATCCTTGCAAGCATTTGTTATTTTCTTTCTTGTTGAACTTTGCTACTAGTACTGGGGCAAGATGGTAGCTCATTGTTGTTTTGATTTACATCTCTTTAATGGCTAAGAATAGTGATTTTCATGTGTTTTTTGGCCTCGCAAATATCCTCTTTGGTGAAGTGTCTATTCATGTGAAAATATGGAACACTTCATGAATTTGTGTGTCATCCTTGCACAGGGACCATTCCTATTTCTGTATCATTTCAACTTTAGCATATGTGCTGTCAAAGCAAGCACTATTCTGGTCCTCTTATAACTCAGAAATGATTATTTGATGACCTCATTACAATAACAAAAGACAAGCTCATTTCCAAACAAGATCACATCCACAGGTACAAATACCAGGAATTAAATCCATATCTTGAGGAGGCACAATTCAATAAATAAAAACCCAAAAAAACAAACTGACTGCTTTCTGGTTAGCAGTCAAATGCCTTAGGCAGTAGGCCACCAGAGCTCCTATTTAATCAATAATCTATATAAATGTTTCCTAACAAACATGTCATTAGAACTGAATCAAATTTTGTAACCTTTCAGGACCAAAGATACCCAGAATTTTCCAAGTTGATTGGTATATAACCACTTTTTCTGGGTGTGTTTCTTTCAAAGAAGAAATTCCATAACTAACCATATAAGTTTGGAAAACATTGGTTTAAATTAAGTTCAGAAGCAATTTTTCTTTTTCTTTATTTTTTAAACTCCAGAACATTTCAGAATTTTTAATATGCTAAGGAAAGTTGTGATACAGACTGCTTAAAGCCAATCCTTCCATTTCCATTTATGACCACAAATTTTTTTTCTAACTGTACACTTATCAATTGGTTCTATGAAATAATACTTAGAAACAATGCTAATGTAATCCAGATGATGAGAGAGAGAACAAAACTGAAGTACAGAAAATAAAATTAATTTCTCAAAAACAGTAAGCATATTTCAGTGAAGAGTAGACCTTGGCCTCATGCTTCCTAGGGTAGGGTACTTGCTACTCCATTGCAAATGTTAGAGACTTCACAACAAGACAGAAATGTAGTTTAAAGCTAGAATTTAATACTTGATGATGTTGTTGTTGTTATGTGCAGTCGAGTTCGTTCTGACTCATAGTATCCCTATGTACAACAGAACTAAACACTGCCCAGTCCTGATATATCCTCAAAATAATTTCTATGATTCAGCCAAATGTTATAACTAGTCTGTCATTCAGCTCTGGTGGTATAGGCCTAAGGCATTTGACAGCTAACCAGAAGGTTGGCAGTTCAAACCTACCAGCCACTCCTCAGAAGGAAGATTGGGCAATCTATTTCTGTAGTGATACTGTCTTGGAAACCCAAGGAGGGGTCTCTATGAGTTGGAGACAATTCAATAGCACATAACAACAACAAAAACAACTCTGTCATTCTATATTATTAAGGGAGGGTCTTTTTCCTTTTTCCTTGACCCTCTCCATTTTACCTTTGGTAAAGGTAAGGTGTTTTCCTCCTCCAGGGACTGGTCACTCCTGATAACAAGTTCAAAGATGAAGTCCTGCTATCCTTTCTTCTAAGGAGCATTCTGACTGTACTTCTTCCAAGACAGATTTACTCATTCTTCTGGCAGTTCACGATGTAGTCAATATTCTTCACCAACACCATAACTCAAAGACATAGATTCTTCTTTGTCTTCCTTATTCATTACCAAGTTTTTGCATATAGGTGAGGCTATTGAAAAGACGATGGTTGGGGAAAGGTGTAGCTAAGTCCTCAAAGTGACATTTTTATACATCGTTTGATTTCTGACTTCTGCTTCTATGAGTATTGATTGAGGAGCCAAATAATATGAAATATTTAACAACTTCAAAATATTCTCCTTTCATCATAATGTTGCTTATTAATCCAGGTATGAGGATTTTAGTTTTACTTATGTTGAGATGACTACTGAAGGCTGTAGTCTTTTATCTTCATCAATAAATGCTTCATGTCTTCTCTGCTTTCAGCAAGCAAGGTTGTGTTATCTGTATGTCACAAGTTGTTAGTAAGACTTCCTCTAGTCCTGATGTATCATTCTTCTTCATATAGTCCAGCATCTTGAATTATTTGCTCAGCATACAGATTCAATAAATATGGTGAAAGGATACAACCCTGACACACAGTTTTCTTGATTTCAAAACACACAGTATCCCCTTGTTCTGTTTGAACAACTGCCTCTTGGTCTATGTACAGGTTCCTCATGAACACAATTAAGTGTTCTGGAATTCCCATTCATTGCAATGTTATCCATAATCTGTTATTATCCACAGAGTCAAATCCCTTTGCATAGTCAATAAAACACAAGTAAACATATTTCTAGTATTCTTTGCTCTCAGCCAAGATCCATCTAACATCAGCAATGATATCCCTCATTAATGCCCTCTTATGAATCTGGCTTGAATATCTGGAAGTTCCCTGATGACGTACTACTGCAACCACTTTTGAATTATCTTTAGCAAAATTTTACTTGTGTGTGAAATTAATGATATTGTCTGATAATTTCTTCAGTCTGTTGGATCACCTTTCTTTAGAATAGACACTAATATAATGTCTTCCAGGTGGTTTGCCAGATAGGTGCCTTCTAAATTTCTTGGCACAGAAAAGCAAGCACCTCCAGTGCACCATTTGTCTATCAGTTTGTAGTATTGTGGTGACTTGTGTGTTGTTGTTATACTGGAAGTTATGTCACTGGTATTTCAAATACTAGCTGTGTCAATAATGCAGGGCAGGCTTCAGCATAGCTTCCAGACTAAGACAGACTGGAAAGAGAGACAGGACCATTGATTTCTGAAAAATTAGGCCTCTGAAAACCTTGTGAATAGCAGTGAAATACTGTCATATATTACTGGGAAACTACAATAGAGTGGAAGCATTGTTATAGTGCTGGAATATGAGTCCTTCAGGTCTAAGGCATTCAAAATACAACAGGAATCTCTGCCTTCTCAAAGTACTGAACCTTAATGACATAGGTGGAGTAAAGCTCTTCAATAGCTAATGTGGCAGAACATAAAATGAGAAGAAATAGCTCTGTACATTCATTAATTATCAAAATATTAATACAAAGTATGAATATAGAAAAATCAGAAGTAGTCAAAAATGAAATGGAACACAGAAAAATCAATAAGGACTGATACTGGCCATTTTGAATCAGACAATCCTACAGTAGATTATTGCAGGAATGACAAATTGAAGAGGAATGGTGTCGCATTCATCAGGAAAAAGAATATTTCAAAATCTATCTTGAAGCACAATGCTTTCAGTGTTAGGATAATGTCCATACACATACAAGGAGGACAAGTTAATATGATTATTATTCAAATATATGTGATAACCACTAAAGCCAGAGATGAATAAACTGAAGATTTTCACTGGCTTCTGCAGTCTAAAATTGAACAAACATGTCATCAAGTTGCATTGATAATTACTGGTTATTGCAATAAAAGTGGGAAAAAAAGAAGGATTTGTAATTAGAAATCATGGCCTTGATGATAGAAATACCACCAGAGTTTACATGATATTTGACGATAGGCATGCGGTCTTCCTGGATGAGAAGCTGGGGAACTCAGGGTCTAGGTCTTTAACTATTAATAACTTGAATGCCTTTATTTCATTCTCAGGAAAATGGAGACAATTATTCCCATCAACATACAAGATCATTATAAAGATAAATAAAATAATAGGCTTAAAAATACTTTGAAAGCCAGAAAATTATATACAAAGGAAGTACATTCTTATTGATAACATACAGTATTCTTATTATGTCTTTGGTTTCAAAAGCTACCTTTGGTAATTAACTGGTTATTTCCTCTTCTCATATGTTGTCACGTGACATCCAGTAAAGAGCTATTACCAGGATTCTAAAGAAATAAAGACCTTGTCAGATGATTGTATGCAATTTAATTCTGTAGCAAGAAAAAATGTCTTGAAAATTCATAAGATAGATAGTTCAAATATTATTTGAACATAAGGCATTTAAGATATAAATTATTGTTTTCAAAGCATGGCAGTATTCTAAATATAATCCATATATGTGAGACAATAAATAGTTAGGAATTTCCTGGTAGAATAACTTGAGGTTTTTTCTAAGCATATCTTATATATTTAGTATGCCAATAGAGAAGAAAAGGAATATTTTAAAAATGAGCAACTGGAAAAAAAAAAAAAAAAACTCATGGAAGGCCCAATCTGTTATTTCATAGAAGGACAATTCTTTCACTGATTCAGTCATTCAACATATATTTATTGTGTACTTACAATATGTCAAGAATTATTTTACCTACAGGGGCACATTGGTAAACAAAACGAGAAAGATTCCTGTTCTCATGAAGTTTACTTGATTGTTATAAAAATTAAAAAGTAAAATGGACAATAAACAAAAAATAAATATTAAAACAAAGAACAATGCACTTTGAAGATACTGAAACAGGTTAATGATTTAGAGAATACAGAGAAGGGAGAAGCCAGGAATGAAGAGGAAAATACTTAGATAGTATGAAGAAGGAAGGCCTGTCTGAAGAAGTGACATGCAAACTGACACCCAAATGATGAGAAAGAACTAGATAGCCACGTGAAAATCTGGGGTATAGGTTATTGTTGGCTGAGAGTCATTTTGTCCCAACTGTCAGGTTAAAACCCCATATAAGGAATAAAGAAGGGCATGGAAAGCCAAAAATAATGGAAAAATGGAGAGGTATGGAGATCAAGATGACTGTAACAATAACACTGCATGGAGAGTGGTGAGTATAGCCATAATGAGCAATAAAATGAAAAAGATGACAACAATGGTGAAAATCTGTAATTTCATAGACATTGAGGCATCTTAAAAAAAAAAAAAAAAAAGTTCCCAGAGCTCTTTCTTTGAATTGAAATTGTTAGAAGATAGCTCATAGACTGAGAAAGAGGTAAGAAAGCAACACAAAAAAATAGAATGCCAGTTAGTTCAGCCCAAGAAAAATGAATGCAATATTTCAAATGTAAAAAAAATCAACTATAGAGATATCAAAATAATTCCTGCTCAGTATTGTGATGAAACAGATTGACACATTGGCTGTGACAATGGGCTCAAACATGGCAACAAATCTGAAGATGACACAAGACCAGGCAGTGTTTCATCCTTTTGTACATAGGGTCTCTATGAGTTGAAACAAACTCAGTGGCACCTAACAAACTATTGTGATGCAGCAGTAAAAGAGTGAAATGGATCAAAGAAGAGAATTAAGCAGTACAGGAAAATATATTCTAAATTGGATTTAATAATATGGCAAAATAGTCTGAGACATCTAAGAGACTGAAATACTTCTAGAGACATATCACTAAATCATCATCCAAAAAAAAGGAATCCAAGAAGATAGCAATGAAAAAATCAAGACAAAGACTAAGGCTGAAATTTTATCCTTACTTGTAGTGGCTAAAGAGGAAGGGTACATTAAATGAAACTTACATTCTATATACACACTGTATTAGTGAATTTTGTATCCCTTAGTTCATCCTTTCTCCACCTCCAACCTCAGACCATATTTAGCACAGTTTGGCATAAAGTAGTGCTGTGTAATAAATGACATGGTATGGACTTTATAGCCATAGTCTTTGTAACTCTCACTTTGCCATAAGCAATAGAGTAGCTGATTGTTAAAGTTATCCACCTGGTGTATTTCTGTTGGAGCAGCATGAAGCAATCTTCTGGAAAGTTCACTCTCTCTCAAGTGTATGGAATTTTAATATTAGGATTGGTTGGTTTTGGCTCCTCTCAAAAAGGAGCCAGGCTCAAAAAGGAGCCCTCCTAGAGGCAGAAGGAGAGTCTCTCTGACTGCCAGCTGAGAGAGATTTGCTGCTGAAAGAGACTTGCTGCTGAGAGACTGAGAAGAGACAGCCAGCTGCAGAGAGAGATGGCTGGCTGCTGAGAGAGACAGACGACTATTGAGAGATATGGCTGGCTGAGAGACACTGAGTACATACCTGAACTTGAATTGTAGCCTGTTGCTTCCCTAATAAACCCCATAATCTGTGAATGCTGTGTGGTCTCTGCAGTGAATTATCAAATCCAGCAGAGGGGTGGTGGGTGCCATGAGAGGAATGGTTGGTGATAAGGATAATAAGAGGGTTGGAGGGTGGCACCATGTCTGGCCTCATAGGAACAGGCCTTGGGCTACTGATGGTAGTTCTGTCTTCCCTTTGTGGAGTTAGAGGAAGGCAGAAGAACCCTCCTCCTTGACCCTTTAGCAACCAACCCAACAAACCAAACACTGCTGTCAAGTCGCATCTGACTCATAAAGAATATTGCCCAATCTTTCTTCCTAGGAATGATTGGTGTGTTTGAACCTCACTGATTGACTGGTTAGCAGTCAAATGTCTTACGCACTGCACTTAAGTCAGTTCACCACCAGAGCTCCTATAGCAAATAGGTACAAAATAAATTTGGCATTTTTTTGTATAGTGGAAAGTGTAAGGACTTTGGAATCATATGGATCTTGGAACTTCACCTCTTCAAACTATATTGAAGGGATACTGACCTCTAGGAGGAGAAAGGTGAAATGAAGTCTCTTTTCCCCTTTCCAAGCACCTTTACACTATGACTACTCAAGCACATATCAAAATCCAGGTATTCCACTTCATCATCAAGGAGGAGATGTTGCCATTGACTATGCAAGTTTGAGAACACTGAACTGGCCAAATTCATTAAGGATAGAAATTTATAGGAAGGTTAAATAAAGAAGTAACTGCTAATTAAATAATTCCTCTGTATTATATTCCCTTTACTTCTTGGGAACATATGTGTCAGTTAGCTATTGCTATAAAATTGCAGGATTACAAACCCCCATGAAACTCAAAAAATAAATAAAAATAAAACTCACTGCCATGGAGTTGATCTTGACTCGTGGTGATTGCTCCTTACCTTGAGTTTCCAAGGTGGTATCTCTCTCTACAGAAGTAAATTGCCTAATCTTCCTTCCAAGGACTGACTGGTGGGTTTCAACCACCAGCCTCTGGTTAGCAGTCATATGCCTTAGGCACTACACCACCAAAGCTCCCATGAAACTCAGTGGCCTACAACAGTCTTTTCTTCTCAGGTTTGTGGTTGGTCTGATGCTGGTACAGACTGCACTCATAAAGCTCTGCTCATTTCCCTTGGATTAACTTTCACATCCGATTGTCCAGGATGGTGCTCTAGACTGAGTTGTGGTGGGTCAATTCTATTTCATGCAATCCTTCCTCAGGACCAGAAGGACCTTCTCCTTCTCACAGCAATGGTAGAAGTTCAAGAGAACATATCTAACTGCATCTAGTGACTTTGCCTGTGTCAAATCTGCCTATACATCACTGGCTGAATCAGTTATTTGGCTAAACCAAAATCAAGGTAGGAGAATTACCACTACATCCATGGATGTGAGAAAAGAGACTGAATAACCTTTAAAATTATTTTAATCTACCATTATATATGTAACCTTAAAAAAATCATATTGAATTCTTGAGATCTAAGACATCTGTAAGCATTAAGGTAGAAATAACTGAACACATCTTTAGGTATGCCAGTAATTTGGCTCTAGAGTTTAGAAAGGAGATCTCAATGTAAAATTAAGTTTATTTTAATGAATTAAAATTTTACTTGAGATTTGAGGCTCCAATTAGCCTTAACTTTCTTTGCTTACTTAAATGTATATATACATATGTCATGGATAATCCATTCAACTTTTCTTTAAAATGTTTTTAAGAGTTCAGTGAGATAAAATGTGAAACCATCAACTACAATGCCTGACACAAAGGAGATGCTAAATCAAACTTTTTTTCCCTTGCCTTGGGTCTGCTCATTATTCAAATATAATTCAACTGCACAGCATTGTTTCTTTTGCTTGATACGTTAGTTTCTAACATTTCAAGCTGTAAATTTTTTTTCAGATTTTAAAAGATATACACCTGAATACACTTGAGCTGAACTGACAATTTAGTCTCCATTTTAGTGCCAAGGCAGGAAAATAACTCTAATTGAGTTTGCCAAATCATCAGTTTCCCAGAATCTTATTATACAACCAGCACCCTTTGGGATCATCCTTGATACAGGCAGGCCAAACCACAGTCTGTTTAATCTAACATATGCCATAGACTTGTAACAATCACAAGGGATATGTTAAAAGACCTTTGCAAATCCCCACATGTGTAAATGTCACTATAGCATATAATTTCTCACATAAATCTGTTGAATGTAATGATGCATTTAAATAACCACTGCAGACCTCTAATGAGACTTTCTGCATACCTGATGAGAAGCTCAAAACAACAAAATCACACTGAGATTGAGAGTCAGAGTAGTTGATGAGGCTTACTCATATCCACATGTTTTTCTTTTCCCTCATACTGACTTCAAGAACACAGGATTCAAACATGAGTCTCAGTACACTTAAAATTTCTGCAAGTTGTGAACTTTCCAGATTTCTTGTGAGTCACCAAAACCACAAATATTAAATCTGTGAATAACAAAGATATACTTAACCATGAAAAGGAATTCAGAGGAGTATTGGTAGGTGAAACATATTTGCAAGAATTGGAAAAGAAATAATCACAAAACCCTTGCAGTTGCACTAGTGAGTTTGCATGTGTTAGACTCAGACTGTACATGATCAGGTAAGATGTGTAACAACTGAGTACAAACAGGAGCCAATATCATGAATAACAAGCTCTACCATAAGAGATAATTATCCTCATGCTCCCATTATGCAATGAACATCATTAGCATATAACCTTCCACTTGCAAGTACACATGGGAATCCTGCCAAGAGGACACTATGTGCCGAAGGTGATTGAATCAGCACTACATAGAGAGAAGCACAAAAAGAGGTCTTCTAAACAATTTAGTTACAAGCACCACATTTACTGGAAGACAGGGTTTGAAATTTCTTATCACTACCTATTTGTAAGATGAAATTTCAGACTAGTACGAGAAAGATAATACCAGACATTCTTTATTACCAATCAATTCTGTTGTTGTTATAAATGCCTTGTCAATTTTAATGCTTTATGTAAGCACTAAATTTTTTTAAGTAGCAATGGTAATAATAAAAATAATGATATAATGATATTAGCTGATATCTATTGAATGTTTTCTGTATAACAGGCTCTGCTCTATGTGCTGAACATGGATTATGACATCATGCAATCCTAAGAGGTGAGTTTTACTGTTTTCCCCATTTTACCAAAGAGGAAAGAGAAACACTGAGTCAGAAAATACAACAGAAGAGAGAGAACTCAAAATGTTTTTTGCTCCAGAGCCAAGGCTCCTTATCAAAACAGTTTATTCCAGCATTGAAGAGTGGTTATGAGTTCTTGTTGTTATGAGGTGCCATCAAGTCAGCTCCAACTCATAGCAACCTTATGTACAACAAAGTGAAACACTACCCAGTCCTGTGCCAGCCTCACAACATTTGCTATACCAGAGCCCATCGTTGCAGCCACTGTGTCAATCCATCTCATTGAGGGCCTTCCACTTTTTCATTGACCCTCCACTTCACAAATCATGATATCCTGCAGAGAATGGTCCTGTCTGACAACATGACCAATATAGGTGAGACAAAGTCTGGCCATTCTCCCTTCCAAGAAGCATTCCAGCTATACTTCTTCTAGGACGGATTTGTTTGTTCTGGCAGTCCTTAGTGATTTCAGTATTCTTCTCCAACACCACAATTCAAAAGAACCAACTCTTCTTTGGTCTTCCTTATTCATTATCCAGCTCTCACATGCACAGGAGGGTACTGAAAATACCATGGCTTGGGTTAGGCACATCTTAGTCTAGTCTTTAAAGAGACATATTTGCTCTTCAGCATGTTAAAGAGGTCATTTGCAGATTTGCCTAGTGCAGTTCATCATCTGATGTCTTGACTGCTGCTTACATTGGTG
Source organism: Orycteropus afer afer (assembly GCF_000298275.1). Classification (NCBI taxonomy): domain Eukaryota; kingdom Metazoa; phylum Chordata; class Mammalia; order Tubulidentata; family Orycteropodidae; genus Orycteropus; species Orycteropus afer. The sequence goes on from NW_006921685.1 coordinate 1,426,719, forward strand.
CTGATTGTGCTACCCAAGTAATATGAAATTTTTGGCATCTTCAATCTTTTCTCCATTTATCATGATGCTGCTTATTGGTCCAGTTGTAACGATTATTATTTTCCTTACATTGATATATAATCTATACAGACTGTAGTCTTTAACCTTCATCAGTAAGTGCTTCAAGTAATCCTCACTTTCAGCAAGCAAAGTTGTGTCATCTGCATATAGCAGGTTGTTAATGAGTCTTCCTCCAATCCTGATTCCATGTTCTTCTTCATATAGTCCAACTTCTAGGATTATTTGCTCAGCATAAAGATTGAATAAGTATGGGGAAAGGATACAACCCTGACACACACTCCCTTCCCAAATTTAAACTATGCAGTATTCCCTTGTTATGTTCAAACGACAGCCTCTGGTCTATGTACAGGTTCTTCATAAGTACAATTAAGTGTACTTGGAATTCCCATTCTTCTCAATGTTATCCCTAATTTGTTATGATGTGCACAGTCGGATGCTTTTGCATAGTCAATAAAACACAAGGAAACATCTTTCTGGTATTCTTTGCTTTGAGCCAAGGTCCATAAGACAGCATCAGTGATATCCCATGTTTCACATCCTCTTCTGAATCCAGCTTGCATTTCTGGAAGTTCTCTGTCATTATACTACTGCAACTGCTTTTGAATTATCTTCAATAAGATTTTACTTACATGTGATATTAATGATATTGTTTGATAATTTCCACATTTTGTGGGATCACCTTTCTTTGGAATGAGTACAAATATGAGTCTCTTCCAGTCAGTTGGCCACGTGGCTGTCTTCCAAATTTCTTGGCATAGACATGTAAATGCCTTGAACACAGCATCAGTTTGTTGAAAGATCTCACTGGGTATTCCTTCAATTCCTGGACTTTTGTTTTTCACCACTTCCTTCATTGCAGCTGCAACTTCTTCCTTCAATACCATTGGTTCTTGACCTTATGTGACATCCTAAAATGAATGGACATCAACCAATTCTTTCTGATACTGTGACTCTGTGTATTCCTTTCATCTTTTTTGATGTTTCCTAAATCATCCAATAGTTTGCCCATAAAATCTTCTAACATTGCAATTCAAGGCTTGAATGTTTTTCTGTTCTTTCAATTTCAGAAATGCTGAGTGTGTTCTTCTCTTTTGGTTTTCTAACTCCAGGTCTTCATATATTTCATTATAATCATAGACTTTGTCTTCTCAAGGTGCTCTTTGAAATCTTTTATTCAGTTCTTTGATCTAGTCATTTCTTCCATTTGCTTTAGCTACTCTCCATCAAGGGTAATTATCAGAGTTTCTTCTATCATCCATCTTGTTATTTTCTTCCATTCCAGTCTCTTTAATGACCTTTTGCTTTCTTCATGGATGATGTTCTTTATGTCATGCCACACCACACAATGCATCTGGTTTTTGGTCAATGGTGTTCAGTGCATCAAATCTACTCTTTAGATAGTTTCTAAATTCAGGAGGGATATAATCAAGGTCAAGTATTTCCAGAACACTTGATTGTACTCATGAGGAACCTGTACATAGACTAGGATTCTGTTGTTTGAATAGAAAAAGGGGACACTGTATGGTTTAAAATCAAGAAGGGAGTGTGTCAGGTTTGTATCCCTTCACCATACTTGTTCAATCTGTATGCTGAGCAGATAATGTGAGAAGCCAGACTAAATGAAGAAGAATGTGGCATCAGGATTGGAGGAAGAATCATTAACAACCTGTGATAAGTTGATGACACTTTCACCTGCTTGGTGAAAGTGAGGATGTCTTTAGGCACTTACTGATGAAGAGTGAAGAATACAGTCTGCAGTATGGATTACATTTCAATATAAAGAAAACAAAAATACTCACAACTGGACCTATACACAGCATCACAATAAATGGAGAAAAGATTGAAATTGTCAGAGACTTCATATTGTTGGTTCCACAAGTGATGTCAATGGAAGCAGCAGTCAGGACATCAGATGATGTGTAGAACTGGGCAAATCAGCTGTAAAAGACCTCTTTCAAGTGCTAAAGACCAAAGATGTCTCCTTCAGGACTAAGGTGAGACTGATCCAAACCACAGTGCTTTCAATCACCCGCCTAAAGGCACTTGACTGCTAACAAGAAGGCTGCCGGTTCAAACCCACCAGCCACTCTTCGGAAGGAAGGTTGGGCAATCTACTTCCGTAGTGATATCGCCTTGGAAACCCAAGGAGGGGTAGCTATGAGTCGGGTCTGACTCGATGGCGCATGACAACAACAACAACAACTTATACATATAAGAGCTGGACAATGAATAAGGAAGACGGAAGAAGAGTTGATGCTTTTGAATTGTTGCACTGGCAAACAATGCTGAAAGTACTATGGACTAGCTAAGAGATTTAACAATTATATTCTGGAGGAAGCACAGCCAGATGGTCCTTGGAAGCAAGAATGGCCAGACTTCATCTCACCTACTTTGGTCATGTTGTCAGAAGGAACCATTCCCTGGAGAAGGATGCCATGCTTTGTAAGGTGGAGGGTCAACAAAAGAGGGGAAGGCCCTCAATAAGATGGATTGACACAGGCTGTGGTGATGGGCTCAAGTATAGCAAGGATCATGGAGCTAGCACAAGACCGGGCAGTGTTTCATTCTGCTGAGCCTAGGGTAGCTATGAGTTGTAGATGACTCAATGGCACCTAACAACAACAACAATATAATCAAGGTCATAGTTTGGTTCTTGTGGACTTGTTTTAATTGTCTTCAGCTTCAACTTGAACTTGCATATGAACAATTGATGAACTGTTTCAGAGTAAGTTCCTGGCCTTGTTTTGGCTAAAGATACTAAGTTTCTCTATCACCTTTTGCCACAGATGTAGTTATTCTTATCCCTGTGTACTCTGTCTGGTGAAGTCCAAGTGTATAGTCACCATTTGAGTTGTTGAAAAAAAAAAAAAAAAAAAAGGTATTTGGAATGAATAAGTCATTGGTCTTGCAAAATTCTATCAAGAGATCTCCAGCGTCATTTCTATCATCAAGGCCATATATTCCAACTACCAGTGATTCTTCTTTGTTTCCAACTTTTTAATTCTAATCACCAGTGATAATGATCACATCTTGTTTGCAAGTTCAGTAAATTTCAGAATGCAGAATTTAGTAAAAATCTTCAATTTCTGCATCTTTGGTTTGGTGATTGGTGTGTAAGTTTGAATAATAGTAGTATCAACTGGCCTTCCTCATAGGTGTATGGCTATTATCCTATCACTGACAGCATTATACTTCAGGATAGATCTTGAAAGATTCTTTGTGATGATGAATGCCACAGCATTCCTCTTCAATTTGTCATTCCCGGCATGGTAGATCATGTGGTTGTCTGATTCAAAATGGCCAGAATAGTCCATTTCAGCTCACTAATGCCTAGGATATCAATCTTTATGCATTCCATTTCATTTTTGACAATTTACAGTTTTCCTAGATTTACACTTCATACATTCTATGTTCTGATTATTAATGGATGGTTGCAGCTGTTCCTTCTCATTTTGAGTTGTGCCACATCAGCCAATGAAGGTCCTGAAAGCTCTGCTTTATCCATACCATTAAGGTCAGATTTACTCTGATGAGGCAGCTCTTTCCCAATCATATCTTGATGCCTTCCAACCTGAGGGGCTCATCTTCCAGCACTGTATTGGAAAAAGCTTCAGGACTATTCATAAAGGTGTCCAATAATATATCAGTGTTTCACTGCTATTCATAAGGTTTTCTCTGGCCAGTTCTTTGAGAAGTGGATGGCCTCTTCATTCTTCCAAGTCTGTCTCAGTCTGGAAGCTCCACTGAAACCTGTCCACTATGGACAACCCTGCTGGTGTTTGAAACACTGATGGCACAACCTCCAGCCTCACATCAATAAGCAAGTCACCACACTATAACAGATAGACAGATGAGCAATAGGGAAAATATTTACATATATTCATAACATATTAAATTTTTGCTTTTTACAGATTCATTGTAGATATTAATCATAAATCTCAAATGTTTACTATACTTATAGGTCTAGGATGATACAAAAGGCACACAAAATACCGTCTTGGTTTTAATCAACCTCTTTTTCTAGTTAAGTGGGAGAAAAATGTGGCAATCTGCTCCCATAAATATGCCTGCCTTGGAAATCTTATGTGACAGTTCTACTCTGCCCTGTAGGGTCACTAGGCTTCATAATCTACTCAACAGTAATTGGTTTGGTTTTTGGTTGGATATCTTTTTAAGATCACAAATAATGTAAAGCAATTACAATACAACTAAGTTATTCATAAAAGGGTCAAATTAATTTGAAGTTTCAGTGAAGGAAAAATCATGGCTTAGTCAGAGAAGCTTAGTCAGAGACTCAGTATACATTTATAGTTAAGAAATCTTGTTCTGGACTCAGGATATACTTATTCAAATCCCTGCTTTGTAATTAATTTTGCAGTCTCAGGCAAGTAACTTAACTATGTTTTTTCTTCTATAAAATTGGGAGGATTCTGGGAAAATGTATGTGAAAGCTTAATATACTGACATACAGCAGGCACTCAACATATTCCCTTCTCTTCTCTCTTTCTTTCCCTAAGAGTGCATCAGAAAAATTTTTTAAAAAATCAGAATTTAAACTATCATATTTAGCTAAAACTAATAAATTTAATTATAAGAATTTTAAAAAGAAATAAAATAATGGAAATGATCACCTGTAATTCTACAAAATAAACACAATTAAGATGTTGTATTTTATTCTTTGTGTGACAGACAAAGGAAGAGAGAGAGATGGAGAGATACAGACAGATAGACCGAGAGATCCCATTTCTTCACCTGTAATAGTAGACTCAGTTTTCCTTCCATATGTTATTAAACATTTTGGGTAATAACATTATCTTTAATGACTGTTCAAATATTCATAAAATAAATTCAATATATGTTAACTTATCTGGTATTTACTGAATAACTTCCATATTCAGAGAACTGTACTGAGCACTGAAATTGAATAGCATGAAAGACAGAAAAAATCCTTGATCATAATTTCCAATAGTTTTAAACAGTGATTGTTTCAAGTTTTACTATTTCAAACTATATAGCAACAAATGTCTTTTTACATATAATTTTGCAGATACCTCTGTAGGAAATAATTACAGAAATAGAAACAAAATTTGTAAATACTGAAACATACAGAAAAAATGAATTCTAAACAAACTAAGCTAATTGCACTTTTATCAACAATATATGAGAGTGTCTAACTAACCATACATCTGTTACCCTATTTTTTCATCAATGTGGTTGCATTTATTGATTTTTGATTGCCCAGTCTTCCTTCCATGAAGTGGCTAGTGGATTTAGAACCACCGACCTTCTGGTTAGCTGTCACATGCCTTAGCCATTATGCCACCATAGCTCCTTAATACTCATCATAATGATTATTCAACTGAAAATATTTAAGCATCTATAGTAAAATAAATGTGTCACTCATGTTGTAAGTCAGCCTACTACCTTGATGACTATGGTCATGTTAACTACTTTGTGACCTAATACTATATCATAGCAGATAGGGGCTGGAATAGTTACTTTATCAATAGGCTGGCCAGAAAATCAATGGGATGATTCAGCATGAAAGGCTTAATTACAAAGCATGGCCAATCCTTTAGAATTTAGTATTGAAAATATGGAGAGAATTAATAATTACCATAATTAAATTAGAAATATTTGTAGACCAGAAAGCTATGAAAAAATCATGCAAAAATAAACCCCACCTATTATCCTTGAGACCAGAAGACATAGATGGTGCCAGCTACCACTGCTGACCACTATAAAAGGGATCACAATAGGAGATTTGACATAGAGAGGGAGAAAATGTGGAACAAAACTCAAATTCATAAAAAGACCAGCTGACTGTTCTAATAAAGACTGATGGAACTCCCCAAGATTATGGTCCATAGACATTTTCAAGCCAGGAACTGAACTCAATTTTCAGCCTGGTGATAGATAGAACTATAAGGTGAAAAGTAATGCCAGGAGGGTATGCACTCATTACAACAATCAACCACATGAGATCAAGAGGGCAATATTTGCGCAGGGATTGAGCTAGGAAGATGACAGGGGATGGGAAAGAAAGATGGAAGGGAAGTTGTGGGTACAGGAAGTGATGGACACAGGCAGAAAGTGGGAACCATGTTGTTGCAAAAAATGAAAGATAAAAATAGAAAAATCTATTATGAAATAAAACATTTAAATTAGGAGAAGTTAGGAAATAGAATGTGTAAATCATAACAAATTATAAATAATATTATGAAGAATGAGAATGCCAGGACCCTTAATTGTGCTCATGAGGAATCTGTACATGGAGCAAGAGGCCATTGTTTGATCAAACAAGAGCATATGGACACATTCAAAACTAGAAAAGGTATTTAGCAGCTTTGTATACTTTAACTTTACTTGTGAATTCTGTATGCAGAACTACACCTCTGAGAACCAGACAATAAAAAAAAAAAAAAAAAAAAAACAGCACCAGGCCTGGAAGAAGACTCATTAATAACCAGTGATCCAGTGATAGGAATTTGACACAGTCTTACTTCCAAAAGTGAATATGACTTGAAACACTTATTAATGAAGGTGAAAGACTACAGTGCTCAGTATGAATTATGCCTGAATGTAAAGAAAATGAAAATCCTCACAATTCGCCCAATAATCAACATCATGATAAATGGAGAAAATAATGGAGTTGTGAAGTTTTATCTACCTGGATCAACAATCAGTGTCGATCATGGAAGCAGCAATCAACTCAGCAATCAAACAACCTATGGCATTGGGAAAATCTTCTGGGGAGAAAAAAAAAAAAAAAAACCTTTAAAGTTTTAGAAAGTAAGGCTATCCCTTTACTGATTAAGGTACCCATTCTTGAAGCCAGTGGGTCAATCCATTTCATGCAGTCTTCCTCTTTTTCCTGACATCTACTTTACCAGGCATAATTTCCTTTTCCAGGGACTGATAAGCCATGATCTCTTAAACCACCTTATATGCATGGTAAACTGGACAGTGAAAAAAAAAAAATGAAGAAGAAAAAGTTAGAAGAGAAATTAATGCATATAAACTGTGGTGTTGGTGAAAAATATTAAATATATCATGGACTTCCAGAAGAATCAACAAATCAATCATAGGAGAATAAAACCAGAATACTCCTTAGAAGCATGGATGGAGAAACTCCATCTTTCTTACTTTGGACACATCATCAGGAAAAACCAGTAATTAGAAATAGACAATTTGTTTGGTAAAGTAAAAGGTCAGTGAAAATAAGGAAGGCTCTCACGGGATGAACTGACCCAATAGCCACACCAATGAACTCAAATGCAGCAAATATCCTGAAGATGGTTCGAGATGGGTCAATGTTTTATTCTGTTATACATAAGAACATTTTGAGTCAGAATTGACTGTACGGTAACAAACAACATCAAAGTAGAAAACTAGGTACAGACAGTAATGTTAAAAATAGTCACAGAATCAAGAAGGGGAAATGAAAAGAAATTTGAAGAGACTTGTACAGTAAATAAGAAATACTGTGAAAGACTCGGAGTGTCAAATGAAAAATACCAAGGACACAACTTAAGCCAGTCATGTTAGTGTCAATTATACACACACACACATATACACACACACACACACACACACACACATATATATATATATATACACACGTACGTATATATATGTGTATTTATGATATGCCAAGAAACAATACTAGGAAATGGGATCACAAGACAAGAAAAAAATGTGACAAAACTTCAAATCCTGTTATTGACAAGCTCACAGAGTAATAAGAAAGATAAACAAGGAAGCCACCACTCATGGCTCAGCTAATGATAAAGATGTGTACAGGATGTTAATTACACGAGAGAGAATTTTAACCCAAATTTCAATGGATGTCAGTGGAGAGCCACTGCTGGTGGTGTAGTGCCTAAAGCATCTGACTGCTAACCAGAAGGCTGGTGGTTCAAACCCACCAGCCACGCCTCAGAAGGAAAGTTGGGCAATCTACTTCTGTAGTAATACTGCCTTGAAACCTAAAGAGGGGTTGCTGTGAGTCAGATCCTACTCAACAGCAGTGCATTTGGTTTTTTTGGTTTAGTAGACTATGAGATGAAAGCCAAGGATAAAGAGCGAATTAATAGGGCAGTCTTCATGAAGGAGAGAGGTAACAGTACCTGACACATCACGTGGTTATTCAATTTTGCTTAAATGAAAAATGAAATAATAACCTTGTGTTGTTGCTGTTAAGTGCCATCTAGTTGGTTCCAACTCATGGCGGTACCATGTACAACAAAAAGAGACACTGCCTGGTCCTGTTTCATTCTCAAGATCATTGGCATGGTGTTGAGCCCATTATTGAAGCCAGTGGGTCAATCCACTTTGTGTACTGTCTTCCTCTTTTATTCTGACCTCTACTTTACCAGGCATAATTTCCTTCTCCAGGGACTGATACCTCCACATAATGTGTCTAAAGTATGCGAAACAAAGTCTCACCACATCACTTCTAAAATGCCTTTAGATTGTACGTCTTCCAAGATAGATCTGTTCATTCTTCTGGAAACTCATGGTATATTGAATACTTTTTTTGCCAACACCATAATTCAAAGTCATCATTTCTCCTTACTTCTTCCTTACTCACCTTCCAGCTTTCATATGCATATGAAGTGATTGAAAATACCATGGCTTGGGTCAGGCGCACCTTGGTCCTCAAAGTAATAATTTTGTTTTTTAACACTTTAGAAAGGTCCTTTGCAGTAGATTTGCCCATTGCAATATGTCACTTGAGTTATTGACTGCTGCTTACATTGTCATTGATTTTTGATCCCAGTAAAATGAAATCCTTCCATCTTCAATATTTTCTTCATTTATCATAATGTTGCTTTTTGGTCAAGTTGTGAGGATTTTTGGTATAATCCATATTGAAGCTGTAATCATTGATCTGCTTCAGTAAGTGTTTCAATTCTTTGCTTTCAGTAAGGAAGATTGTGTCATCTGCCCCTACAGGTTGCTAATAGGTTTCCTCCAATACTGATGTCAGATTTTTCTTCTTGTAGTCCAGTTTATCAGGTTATTTGCTCATTATACAGATTGAATTAAGTATGGTGAAAGGATACAACCCTGACACACCCTTTCCTGATTTCAAACTATGCAGTATCCCCTTGTTCTGTACAAATGACTGTCTTTTGGTCTATGCACATGTCCTACATGAACACAAGTTAATGTTTTGAAATTCCAGTTCTTTATGATGTTATCTATAATTCATTATGATCCACATAGTTGAATGCCTTTCCATAGTCAATAAAACATTATACTTGCATGTGATATTAATGATACTGTTTGATAATTTCTGCATTACACTGGATCATCTTTCTTTGTTGAATCTTTTCCATGTATGAATCTTTTCCACTCAGTTTGTTCAGGTAGGTATCTTCCAAATTTCCTGATAGTGTAGTGCCTAAAGCATCTGACTGCTAACCAGAAGGCTGGTGGTTCAAACCCACCAGCCACGCCTCAGAAGGAAAGTTGGGCAATTTACTTCTGTAGTGATACTGCCTTTAAACCCTAAGAGGGGTTGCTATGAGTCGGATCCTACTCGACAGCAGTGCATTTGGATTTTTGGTTTAATAGACTATGAGAGGAAAGCCAAGGATAAAGAGCGAATTAATTGGCAGGCTTATGAACACTTATGAATGAGTGTTTCCTGCACTACATCCATTTGTTGAAAGATCTCAGTTGGTATTCCTTCAATTTCTGGAACCTTGTTTTTCACCAATGCCTTTAGTTCTGCTTAGACTTTCTTCCTTCAATACCATTGTTTCTTGATCATATGCTCTCTCCTGAAATAGTTGAATATCTCCCAATGCTTCTCGGTAGATAGACTTTGTGTATTCCTTCCATCTTCTTTGATACTCCCTATGTCATTCAATACTTTTCCCATAGAATAATACTTCAGCGCAGGTCTTGAATATTTCTTCAGTTCTTTCAGCTTAAGAAATATTGTGTGTGTTCTTCCTTAATAACCCTAGAGCTTATTATTATTAAAGGAATATTAAGATTCAGCCAAGTAGATGAGAATCTAGAAAACTATTTTAGGAAGATAAAGAGTTTACAGAACCTCTGGGAAATTTTGAGATATTTAGCACAGTTGGAGGGTCGAGGACATGTGTTCGAATTTGCATGCTGAAAGGCAGTCAGATGCCAAATCATGCAGGTCTTTCTCTGACACTTTAAGAAATTTAGTCATTATTCTGAAATCCCTGAAAAGTAAAGATAGTAGTTATATAATCACATTTCCATTTATAGAAATACACGGTGGTCATGTGAAGGATGAGTGGGAGGATGACCAAAAATGGAGCAAGTATATGAGAGAGGATGAGACAATGGTATAAATCTTATAGTATTAACATAAGTCAAACTGAATAAGAGGAGACAAGTCACAAAGGAGTTTAACAGCTTATTATCTCAAGACTCAGTGACTAATGAGATGTATGGAATAATGGAGAAAAGGGATGACAAGGTGACTTTCTGATAAATCTTGAAATTTTCCAGTGTCATTGAACAAATATTGAATCTAAAGTATAGCAGATTAGGAACAATATAAGGAAAACCCAACCACAGCAATGTCAAGGGCTGAGAGAATTTAAGAAGGGAAATGGCCACAATGTCAAATAGCAAAGAAATGTCAAATAAAATAAGGACTAACATGTGTCTATGAGATTTGGCAATTAGAGCCTTGGTGGCCTGTGCAACAGCTGTTTCAGTGGAACAGTTATAGACAGATGGCAGAGAGCAGCTGGTAGAGGCAGTGAGAATGGGAAACAAGGGGAATAAATCAACAGCCTAGAGGCTTTTTCCTTACACCTTGTTAGCAATTTATTGCAAAAGTTATCCATATTGGGAAAATATTAGGGAATTCAAGATTCAGCTAGTCATTCAAGGGTCATATAGTTAAAATCAGAGGCAAAATATACAGCATCTACTTAGAATCCTTCACTACACGAAGTATATTTTCACTATGAAGTGTTTGTGCTAGACTATAAATTCCAGAACAGTAGAAATTCTGCCTCTCTTGTTTCCCATTGTGCCCAGGCCTGATGATCATTAAGTGTTCAGAAGATATTAACTCTCTCATCTCTACTTATATTTGTTCTTTCATGATGCCAGGAAAAATTCTATTCATTCTTCAAAGTTCATATGAAATGTCACTTCTTCCATGAAGTCCTTTTAAATACTCAGTATATTTCTATTTTCTGTCTTCTGTGATTCCAATTTGCTAGAATGTGCTATACCTATCCACATATTGTCTTATTTTATAGTTACATTTATGCACATGTAGATTTCTCACTAGAATATTTATCATCCACATCACTTCAGACTAGCAGAGCCTCTAGTAATGTAAGGATTTTATTTTGGAGATATATTTACTGGAGACTGATCTCTTACCCCAACATATGGTGTTCATCCTGAAGTAAACTGGGCCAGTATCAGAAAAGGAAAATAAATATGAATAGGATGGGAGCAAGAACAAACTGGAACCTGTAAGCATGAACTACAAGAATAAACCTACAAAAAATAAATAACCCATATCTGCCTCTTATTAGAAACTGTGCTGGTCTCATGCCACCTCCAGGCCTCTTGGCCTCCAACTTCAGTATTACAAATTTCTGTCAGGAGACATTATGCACTTCATCATGGAGCTGCAGTGAACTCCACTCAGGAATTGGTGAAGCTAAAGGAGGTGATACAGCAAGATCTGGATTTGAGCCAGCAGATTCACAATAGCATGAATGAGGTGTAAGTGAGCCTGATATTAAATCAAACTCTGAGTGTGTAAGCATGACTACTACTTCTTTTCAATTCTCCAAATCTGACACAAATTTCTCTTGTGACCAATTGCAACCCAGAACCCTAGAAGCAAAAGAATTATTAAAAATTAATTCCAGATTATCTAAATGTACATACAATACAAAACTACTCACAATCCATGCTTCATCAACTTGGCATCATACACATCTCTTTTAACAAAACTTAACTTTCAAAGAAAAGCATTATCAAAATCACTCTTGTATCTAACATGATACAATCATCCTCTGTACAACCAAAAAAATATGCTAACCCTCTCCCCACCATAAAATACCATGGGCTGCCAGAAGAACGAGTAAATCTCTCGTGAAAGAAGTACATCTAGAATGCTCCTTAGAAGCTAGAATGGCCAGATTCAGACACATACCTTGGTCATGTGGTGAGAAGGGATCAGTCCCTAAAGAAAGATATCAAGTTGGGTAAAATAGAAGGTCAGTGAAAAAGGGGAATCCTTTGTCAGTCCTCAGCGAGATGGATTAACACAATGGTTGCAATGACAGGCTCAAGCATAATAATGATTATGAGGATGGCACAAGACCAAATGTGTTTTGTTCTATTATATATTGGGTCAATATGAGTCAAAACCACCTTGACAGCATACAACAAAAACAAATCCCTCCAAAAATACAAAGTCAATCTATCCATCTCTGGATGGTATTCATTTATCTTTTAGCTATATATTTTCCCTCTGTGTAACTTGAACACCAATATATGAAGCTAGCCCTTATATTTATGTTATGTTAAACAGTAGGGTAATGGGAGGAGGAAAGATAATATAATTAAAATATACACAAATATGTTTACATGAAAATTCTCTTTATTATTCTGTCATCATTTCTGCAATTGGGTGTACAGTTACATCTGAAATTTATAATATAATTCTTGCACTAGATATTACTTGTATCCTTTGACCTTAAAAAGCACCATGGTAAAACAGTAACACAAATGATCATCCTTGAATGATCTGATCTATTAGTCATCTTGTCTGTATTAGG
>NW_006921685.1:1443920-1446581 GCF_000298275.1 Orycteropus afer afer
TTCTTGTAGTTAGGTGCTGTCAAGTCCATTCTGACTCATGACATACTATGCACAACAGAACCAAACACTGTCTAGTCCAGTGCCAGCCTCACAAACATTGCCCTGCTCGAACCCATGTTCACAACTGCTGTGTCATCCATCTCATTGGGGGTTTTCCTCTTTTTCATTGACCTTCTACTTTACCAAGCATGATATCCTACTTCAGGGACTGGTCCCTTCTGACAACATGACTAATGTCTGAGAAATGAAGTCTGGCCATTCTCACTTATAAGGAACATTCCATCTGTATTTCCTCCGAGATATATTTGTTCATTCTTCTACCAGTGCAGAGTACATCAAATATTCTTTGCTAACACCACAATTCAAATGCATCAATCCTCTTCAGTCTTCATTATTCATTGTCTAGCTCTCACATGCATATAAGGCTATTGAAAACACCATGACTTGGGCCAGGCACACCTAAGACTTCAAACTGACATCTGTGCTCTTTAAAACTTTAAAGAGGTCTTTTGGAGCAGATTTGCCCAATGCAGTATGTCCTTTAATTTGTTTACTGCTTCCATGGTGTTGATTGTAGACCCAAATAAAACGAAATCCTTGACAACTTCATCTTTTCTCCGTTTGTCATGATGTTGCTTATTGGTCAATTTGTGAGGATTTTGGTTTTTCTTTATGTTAAATTACAATCTATACTGAAGGCTGTAGTCTCTGATAGTCATCAATAACTACTTCAAGTCCTCTTCACTTTTAGCAGCACAGGTTTTGTCATCTACATATCACAGGTTGTTAATGAGTCTTACTGCAATCTTGATGCTGCGTTCTTTTTCATATAGTCCAGTTTCTTGGGTAAGTTGCTAACCATTGAAGATTGAATAAATATGATGAAAGGATACAACTCTTACACACAGCTTTCCTGATTTTAAACCATGCAGTATCTATTTTTCTCTTGAAAACAACTGTCTCTTGTTCTATATGTAGGTTCCTTTTGAGCAAAATTACTTTTTCTGGAATTCCCATTTTTCAAAAAGTTATTCATAATTTGGTATGATCCACACAGCTGAATGCCTTTGCATAGTTAATAAAACACCAGTAAACATCTTTCTAAGGAGCTTTGTTGTAGTGGTTAAGGTATTTGGCTGCTAACCAGAAGTTGTCGTTTCAAACCCACCAGCCACTCTGCAGAAGAAAGATGAGGCTGTTTGCATCTGGAAACACAATGGCAGTCACTAGGAATTGGAATCAACTTGATAAAGTTGAGTTTGGTTTTGGGGTTCCATGTACTCTTCTGAATACAACTTAAATTTCTGACATTTACTTGATGGCACCCAAGAACTGACTGTTGCAACCATTTTTGAAATATCTTTAGCAAAATCGTACTAGTTCATGATATTAATGATATTTTTTTGATTATTTCCTCATTCTGTTGGACCGTCTTTCTTTGCAATGGTCTGAAACATGGATCTCTTCCATTTGATTGGCCAAACAGCTCACTTCCAAATTTCTTGAGTGCTTCTAGAGCTGCATCAATTTGGTGAAACATCCCAATGGGCATTCCATCTATTCCTGGAGCCTTGTTCTTCATTAATTCTTTCAGTGCAGTTGGACTTCTTCCTTCAATACCCTTGATTCTTGATCATCTTCTACCTACTGAAATGGCTGAATGTCGACCAATTCTTTTTGGTACTCACTCATTCCTGTCAAGTTGAACCTGACCCATAGTGTGACCCCTTCTTGGGTTTCCAAGGTGGTATCACTACAGAAGTAGATTGTCCAACCTTCCTTCCGAGGAGCAGCTGGTGGGTTTGAACCTCTAGCCTTCCACTTAGCAGTCAAATGCCTTAAGCACTATGCTATGAGAGCTCTTCTTTTTGGTACAGTGACTGTGTATTTTTTCCATCTTCTTTTGATGTTTCCTGCATAGTTCAATATTTTGCACATAGAATCCTTCAAGATTGTTATTTGAAGCTTTAATTTTTTATTCACTTCTTTCAGCTTGAAAAATGCTAAGTACGTTCTTCCTTTTTGATTTCCCAACTCCAGTTCTTTGCACATTTCATTATAATTGTTTACTTTATCTTCTCGAGCTGTCCTTTTAAATCTTCTGTTCAACTCTTCTATATAATTTCTTCTGTTATAACTTTAGCTAGTTTCTGTTCAAAAGAAAGTTTTGAAGTTTTTTTTGATATGCATTTTTGTTGCTGTTCTTTTCTTCCTTTCCTGTGCTTTTCATGATCTCTTGCTTTCTTCATGTATGATATATCCTAGATGTCATTTCACAACTCATCTGGTGTCAGTCATTGCTGTTCAGTGTGTCAAATCTATTGTGCATATGGTCTCCAAATTCAAGTGGATTGTAATCAAGGTCATATTTTGGCCCTTAGAGAGTTGTGCTAATTTTCTTCAGCTTCAATTTAAACTTGCCTATAAGCAATTGATGGTCTGCTCTACAGTCGGCCTCTGGCTTTGTTCTGGTTGATAATATTGAGTTTCTCCATCATCTCTTTCCACAGATGTATTCTATTTGATTCCTTTGTATTTCGTCTAGTGAGGCCCATGCATATAGTCACTATTTATGTTGCTAAAAAGACATTTAAAATGAAACAGTTATTGCAAAATTCTATCATGTGATCTCTGGAGTCATTTTATCATCAAGACTGTATT
>NW_006921685.1:1446762-1448903 GCF_000298275.1 Orycteropus afer afer
CTGTCTCCCTGTGTATAAACAGTCCCTCTTTCTCTCATGATTGATCTCTTCAAAGAGTGTATATACCTCAGGTACATGTTCAACTCATATGACTGTCTTTCATTTGGCTGGAAGCCACAGGTGTGATTCAATTCCAGATTTGAATGGCAGCTAGGGACCATAGTCTCAGCGGTTCCACCAAGCTCTATCAGACCAAAAAGACTTATCCCCCCTTTTTTTTCCAAATGATTTTGGGTTTTGTTCCACATTATTCTCCCTCACTATCCAGGATCTCCTCCATGGATCCCCCTCTGAGTGGTTGACAGTGGTAGCTGGACACTATCTAGTTGTTCTGGTCTTATAGTCATATAGGCTGAGGATCACATGGTGTACCAGTCATGAGGACTAATTGTTTCCATAAATCTCTGATTTTCTTCATTCTTCTTTGCTCTGGACAAGGAGAGACCCATCATTGCATCTAGATGGCTGCTTGCAAGCTTTTAAGATCCCAGTCACTACTTAAAGAAGGAGGTGGAACAATGTTTAATTATCAATATATCTTGACTGCACATTTTGGTAATTTCAGACTGCAAAAGTTGATTGAAAAAAAGCTTCAATTTCTTCATCTTTGGCTTTAGGTGTTGGTATGTAGACTTGGATAATAGTTGATTTAAGTGGCTTTCTTTATAAGCATGTGAATATTATTCCCTTTGTAGTCAAGATCAATCACCATAGCCAGTGCAGTAACTCTCTTATCTGTGTGGTGATCCAGAAATATGAGGAATGAAGTGGTGGTCTCAACTTCCAGTTTAACTGAAGCATTCATGTGGACTCTAAAAGAAGTATTCTCCTAGCAACTAAGAGCTCCAGACTAGCAGAGCCCAAAGTTAAGGAGAAAAAACCAAAACTTTTACTAATGGGTCACTAGAAATAATATTGAAAAAAATTACTTCCATTTCCACATCTGCCTCCCATACATATGAATCCTGATTAATAAAGAAACATCACCATATATACTGAGGACTAATTTAGAATATTCTTTTGACCCTTACTCCAGTTTGCAAGGTACTTTCCCAACAAACACTAAAAATGAGTGTTTACAATTTCATTCCACAGATCTATCAAAGCAGAAACTTCGATGTAATGGAAAATATGTTAAGAATAATGATCCTATAATCAATACTCAAATATATAAGGTAAAGCTTTTGAGACCTCCATTTGCTGATGTGGCACCACTCAATTTGAGGAGAAACAGCTGCAGACATCCATTAATCATTGGAACGTGGAATGTACAAAGTATGAATCAACGAAAATTGGAAGTTGTCAAAACTAAAATGGATTGCATAAAGATTGATATCCTCGGGATTGGTGAGCTGAAATGGACTGGTTTTGGCCATTTTGAATCAGAAAACCATATGATCTACTGTGCCGGGAATGACAGTTTGAAGAGGAATGGCATGGCATTCATCATCACAAAGGATGTTTCAAGATATGTCCTGAAGTACAATCCTGTCAGTGATAGGATAATATCCATGCTTCTGCAAGGAAGACCAATTAAGATGACTATTATTCAAATTTATACACCAACCCACCAAAGCCAAAGACGAGGAAATTGAAGATTTTTGTCAACTCCTGCAGTCTGAAATTGACTGAACATGCAATGAGGATGTGTTAATTATCACTGGTGACTGGAATGCAAAAGTTGGAAACAAAGAAGAATCACTGGTAGTTGGAAAATTTGGTCTTGGTGACAGATATAATGCTGGAACTCACATGGTAGAATTTTACAAGACCAACAACTTGTTTATTGCAAACACCTTTTTTCAACAACACAAATGGTGGCTGGACACGTGGACTTCACCAGATGGAACACACAGGAATCAGATTAACTATATCTGTAGCAAGAGGCAGTGGAAAAGTTCAATATCTTCAGCCAAAACCAGGTCTGGAGCTGATTGTAGAACAGACCATCAACTGCCCATATTCAAGTTCAACTTGAAGTTAAAGACAATTAAAACAAGTCCAAGAAAGCCCAAACATGATCTTGAATATATCCCTCCTGAATTTAGAGATCATTTAAAGAATAGATTTGATGCATTGAACACCAATGACCGAAAACCAGAAGAATTGTGGGAGCATATCAAAAACATTAGGGAGATCTG
>NW_006921685.1:1449087-1449594 GCF_000298275.1 Orycteropus afer afer
AATGGAAGAAATGACAAAATAAAAGAGCTGAACAGAAGATTTCAAACAGCAGCTCAAGCAGACAAAACCAATTACTATGATGAAATGTGCAAGGACTTGGAGTTTGAAAACCAAAAGGGAAGAACATGCTAGGCATTTCCCAAGCTGAAAGAATTGAAGAAAAAAACGGAGCTTCGAGTTGTAATATTGAGAGATTCTATGGGAAAAATATTGAATGATGCAAGAAATATCAAGAGAAGATGACAGGACTACACGGAGTCACTGTACCAAAAAGAACTGGTCGATCTTCATCCATTTCAGGAAGCCACTTGTTATCCAGAACCAATGGTACTGAAGGAGGAAATCAAAGCTGCAATGAAAGAATTGGTGAAGAACAAGACTGAGGGAATTGACGGAATACCGATTGAGATTATCAACAAACAGATGCCCCACTGGAGGCACTCACTCAGTTATGCCAAGAGATTTGGAAGACAGCTACCTGGCCAACTGACTGGAAGAGATCCATAT
>NW_006921685.1:1450539-1463024 GCF_000298275.1 Orycteropus afer afer
TGCATGTGAGAGCTGGACAATGAATAAAGAAGACCGAAGAAGAGTTGATGCTTTTGAGTTGTGGTGCTGGTGAAGAATGCTGAAAGTACCATGGACTTCTAAAAGAACTAACAGATCTGTCCTGGAGGAAGTGCACCTGAAATGCTCCTTGAAAGTGAGAATGGCCAGACTTTGTCTCACCTACTTTGGTCATGTTGTCAGAAAGGACCATTTCTTAGAGAAGGATTTCATGCTTGGTAGGGTGGAGGGTCAATGAAAGAGGGGAAGGCCTTCAATGAGATGGATTGACACAGTGGCTGTGATGATCACTCAAGTATATCAGGGATCATGGAGCTGGTGTGGGATAGGCCAGTGTTTCATTCTGTTGCACATGGGGTTGCTACGAGTCGGAAACGACTCGATGGCACTTAACAACAACAACAATCATTAACCCATTTCTACACTACATTAGCTATAAAATTAATCCCTTCATCACAGGAAATGGTATAGGGAATATCATGACAGACACTAAATTATCTGTAGGTCCAGGTATGATAGTTTTTGAAGAAACATCACACAAAGAGAAAGCAAATCTATATCCAGAGTAATGTCAATTGTAATGCAAACAAAGCATTGCCCCTTCTCTGATCAAAGTGGTCTAAATATAATTAATCTGTAACAGTTGACTGGTTGGTTGCCCCACATTATAGGCCCATATTGGAGATATCAGCTGTTGATAGATTAGGCACTAAAGCAATGACTGTAGCCAGTTTGCCCTAGGTGACTGAAAGCCCATTTGCTGAACCCATGCATAACTTTCCATCCTGCCACCATGGATTATTTGTGATACCATTGGGTAAGTGGCTGAGAAGGAATGCTTTATCCCATCAACCTTATTTTTAAGATCCTCTCCTGCTGAAGTTGCCTGCTGGTGAACATACATATGGGTTACAAATAACATCACACCCTGTGCCCATTCTGAGAGGTCTGTCAACATACCTCTTCCCCATAGCACTATGTCTCTGATTTTCTAGCAGTGTTCCATCTACATTTCTAACCACCTAATCTAACCAGCATCCATCAACTATTGTTGTTATGTGCCATCGAGTTGGACCTGACTCATAGTGACCCCTCCCTGGGTTTTCCAAGGCAGGATCACTGTGGAAGTAGATTGCCCAAACTTCCTTACAAGTATAAATAGCCTAAATCCATACTTCTAGTTATTTTTCATTCTAGGCTTTAGCTCTTCTCACTGGGAAGATTATCCTTCACTACTATCCTTCAGGGCTACCCCATGTCAGAGCTATAATCCAAAATTGTCTTTAACTTCAAGTTGAACTTGCACATAGCTGTCCATTTATGGTTATATCAGCATACTGTTAAGAGCTATCTGTAAAGAAGATAAAATTTTTTTCCAACTCCTTTAAGGCAGATCCCAAAGTATAGAACATAGCACCAGTATGTGGAAATCACTCAACAAATAACTTTTGATATAAACATAAACACTTACTTTTAACACTCCTAAAAAGGAAGGTTGGGCAATCTACTTCCATAGTGATACCACCTCAGAAACCCAAGAAGGGGTCGCTATGAGTTGGATCCGACTCTATGGCAGTGAGTTTGCATTTAGTCATTTTAACAATACTTTTATTTGTCACTTGGGAGTAGAAATTGAACAGGGAGGGGACAAGAATGGGAAAGAAAATGTATCATGTCATGTTATTTTAATTTTTAACCATTTTAATATTTTGCTTATTTTTAAAGAAATTTAATATTATAAATTGGAAGACAATAAGCTCAGTAACTCCTAATTTATTTTTAAAAGGATAATTCTATTCTTTAGAGTTAAAACAATTTTAAAGTACATTTTATTTGCATTTCAACTGCTTTGTATTTGAAATTTTACATTAAGTATCTATAGAAAATAAGCTTGCTTTATTTTTATGAGAAAAATTTGCACAGATTTAAAGTAAGCCATGCTTACATAATATATACATTAACCTTTGGAAAAGTGTCATTATGCATGCATGTTAAAAGAGTGCCAGTGAACATCAGATGTTACTCAAATCCATTGTATCATTCCTAATCATGTACAAAAAACTTCTTCCAGCTTCTTTCATTCAACAATTATTTGATAGTAACTCTAAATAAGGCTTCAGAGAACAGCTACATTGTAGGACTTTGAAATAGGAACTCCCTCATTACTGAAGAAAATTTCAGAATATATGCTAATTCTCACATAGGGTGGGGTGAACATTACCTCCACTCATGTTGCACTTCACTTGAGATCTTGCTGATGCTTCTTGTTATGAATATACATTTATTTTGAAATTAATTCAGAGAGGCCCATTTATTTCCTGGATCCTAATATTTTTGTTTATATTTAACCTACAGTCACCAAACCAGCTTTTCTCAAGATTCATAAATGCACCCTTGCGATAGGCAGATATGTGATAGATAGATAGATTCATCAAGCAATGGATAGATGACAGAAAGTTTTTGTTTTAAAATTATAGTAAAATTCTCAGTTCTCATCACAATTTGTGAATACCATTTGACATTTGACCACTTCCTCCTTGTGACACATTTTTTTTCCCCTCTTGGCTTTCTAAATTTTCTATCTATATCAGATTTCCTTGTTAGATTTTCCTCATCTCTATACCCTCTCATGAAGAATTGTTGATAAAGAGCAAAGATTTCACTTTGAAGATTAAGGTGAAGGAGCTCTGGTGGTGTAGTGGGTAAGACATTTGGCTGCTAACCTAAAGATCAGCAGTTTAAATCCACTAGCTGCTCTATGGGAAGAAGATGAGACAATATATTTCCGTAAAGATTTACAGCCTTGAAAACCCAAAGGGGTCGCTAAGAGTTGGAAGAATCAACTGAAAGGAAGTGGCTTTTTTTTTTTTTTTGACTCAAGCCATGGATTTTCAATAGCTTCATATGTATGTGAGAGCTGGACAATGAATAAGGAAGATTCTGGAAGGACTGATGCATTTGAGTTGTGGTGCTGGCAAAGAGTATTTAATGTACCACAGATTGCTAGAAGAACCAATGAATCTCTCTTGAAGGAAGTACAGCCAGAACGCTCCTTAGAAGCAAGAAGACCAGATTCATCTCTTGTTATTTAGCCATGTTGTCAGAAGGAACCAATACCACCTGGAAAAGGATATGATGACTGGTAAAGTAGAGGGTAAGCAAAAAATAGGCAGACCCTCAACAAGATGGAATGACACGGTGGCTGCAACCATGGGTTCAAGCATGCCAATAATTATGAGGATGGATCAGGACCTGGCAGTCTTTCGTTCTGTTGTACACAGGCTTACTAGACGGAACTAACTCAATGGCACTAACCACCACCAACAACCATAACCTTTAACTGTTGAAGTCCTCAAACTATGGTCTCTGCTTTTCTGTTTACTCTTATTTCCTGGATGAATCTCCTGCCTCATAGTTCTAAATATCTTCAATATGATAATCCTCAAATTTACACTATCCCAGAATTCCATTCTGAATTCCGGACTCATATATAACTACTACTGATGGTTCAAACTCCCCAGCCACTCCTCAGAAGGAAAGTTGGGCCATCTACTTCTGTAGTGATACTGCCTCAGAAACCCAAGGAGGGGTCGCTATGAGTCAGGTACAGCTCCACAGCACATAACAACAACATATAACTACCAACTCTACATCTCCACTTAGTTATCTGATAGACAGCTGAAACTTTCCATGTCAAAATTTAACTGCTATTTCCCACACACCCCTAAAAGGTCACATTTTGGCTCTCATAGACTTGTTTTAATTTTCTTCAGTTTCAAATTAAACTTGCATATGAGCAATTGATCATCTGTTTCATGATTAGCTCCTAGGCTGCTTTGACTGAAGAGATTGAGCTTCTTCTTCATCTCTTCCCACAGCTGTAGTCAATCTGATTCCTGTGTACTCCACCTGGTGAGGTCCACGTGTATAGCTGCCATTTATGTTGAAAAATAAAAGTATTTGCAATGAATAAGTTGTTAGTCTTGCAAAATTCTATTATGCAATCTCCAGCATCTTTTCTATCACAAGACCTTATTTTCAAACTATTGATTTTCTTAGTTTCTTCTTTATTTCTAATTTTTGCATTCCTATCACCAGCAATAATCAATGTATCTTGACTGAATGTTCAGTCAATTTCTGACTGTAGAAGTTAGTAAAAATCGTAAATTTCTTCATCTTTTGCTGCAGTGATTGATGAGTAAATTTGAATAATAGTAGAATGAACTGGTCTTTCTTATAGATGTATGGATATAATCCTATCATTGACTGCATTGTACTCCAGGATATATCTTATTGATGATGAATATGATGCCATTCCTCTTCAATTTGTCATTCCCAGAATAGTAAATCAGATGATCATCTGATTCAAAATGGCCAATACCAGTCTATTTCAGCTCACTAAAGCCTGAGATTTCAATCTTTAACTGTTCCATCTCACTTTTGACAACTTTCAATTTCCGTAGATTCATACTTAGTACATTCCACATTACAATTACTAAGGATATTTACAGCTTTTTCTTCCCATTTTGACTCATGCCCCATCAACAAATGAAGGTGCCAAAAAGTTTACTCTACTCATGTCATTAAGATCAACTTTAATGACCAACCTTTAGATCAACCTTAAGATCAACAACAACAACAACTTTCACATGCATATGAGGTGATGGAAAATACTGTGCTTTGGGTTAGGCGCACCTTAGTCTTCAAGGAGACATCTTTGCTCTTCAACACTTAAAAGAGGTCTTTTGAAGCCAAATTGCCCAATGCAATATATTGTCTGATATCTTGGCTGCTGCTTCCATTGGTGTTGATCATAGAACCAAGTAATATGAAGTTTTTGACAACTTTAATCTTTTCTCCATTTATCAGGATGCTGCTTATTGGTCCAATTGTAAGGATTTTTTTTTTTTAAATATATTAATGTGTAATCCATACTGCAGACTGTAGCCCTCAATCCTCATCATTAAGTGCTTCAAGTCATCCTCATTTTCAGCAAGCAAAGTTGTGTCATCTGCATATCACAGATTAATGAGTCTTCCTCCAATCCTGATGCCATGTTCTTCTTCATATAGCCCAGCTTCTCGGAATATTTACTCAGCATATAGGTTGAATAAGTATGGTGAAAGGATACAACCTTATCACACTACCTTCTTGATTTTAAACAATGCAATATTCCCTTGTTCTGTTCAAATGACAGCTTTCTGGTCAATGTACAGATTCCTCATGAGCACAGTCAAGTGTTCTGGAATTACCATTCTTCTCAATGTTATCTGTCATTTGTTATGATCTACATGATTGGGTGCTTTTGCATAGTCAATAAAACACAAGTAAACATCTTTCTGGTATTCTTTGCTTTCAGCAAAAATCCATCTGACATCAGCAATGATATCACTTGTTCTATGTCCTTTCTGAATCTAGCTTTCATTTCTGTAAATTCTCTGTCAATATACTATTGCACTCATTTGTGAATTATCATCAGCAAGATTTTACTTGTGTGTGACATCAGTGATATTGTTCAACAATTCCCACATTCTGCGAGATCATCTTTCTTTGGAATGGGTGCAAATGTGGTCAGTTGGCCAGGTAGCTGTCTTCCAAATCTCTTGGCATAGCCAAGTGATTACCTTCAGTGCAGCATCCATTTGTTCAAACATCTCAATGGGTATTCTGCCAGTTCCTGTAGCCCTGTTTTTGTCAATTCCTTCAGTGCAGCTTTGACTTCTTTGTTCTATACCATCAGTTCTTAATAATTGCCACCTCCTGAAATGAATGAACATCAACCAATTATTTTTGGTACAGTGACTGTGTATTCCTTCCATCTTCTTTTGATGTTTCCTGCGTCATTCAATATATTGCCCATAGAATCTTTCAATATTTCAACTCAAGGCTTAAATCATTTCCTCAGTTCTTTCAGCTTGAGAAATGCCAAGTATGTTCTTTCCTTTTGGTTTTCTAACTCCAAGTCTGTGCACACTTCATTATAATAATTGACTTTGTCTTCTCAAGCTGCTCTTTGAAATCTTCTGTTCAGCTCTTTTATCTAGTCATTTCTTCCATTAGCTTTAGCTACTCTTTGTTCAAGGGCAAGCTTCAGAGTCTCTTCTGATATCCATTTTTGTGTTTTCTTCCTTTCTTGTCTTTTTAATGACCTTTTGCTTTCTTCATGGATGATATTCTTGATGTAATCCCACAATTCCTCTGCTTTTCAGTCATTGGTATTCAATGCATCCAATTTTTCTTTAGATGGGGTTCTATTTACCTAGTGCCACTCTGACAAGAATATACCACAAATGGGATGGCCTTAACAAACAGGAGTTTGTTCTCTTACAGTCAGGTTGGCTAGAAGTCCATTCCAAGTGCCAGGCTCTAGGGGCTGGGTGAAAGTCTCTCAGCCTTGGGCTTCAGCTCTGCCTCCAGCTCCCAGCCCACTGAAGTTAGAGGTGTTTCTTCACTCAGACAGCTTCTGGCTGCTGAGTCTGATAAGCTCAAGGTTGACAAGTAAAAAGGCACAGTACCGATGTTACCAAACCACACAGCAGGCCATTCATTCAAGTCCACTGAAATTCCCATGGTGGGCAGAGCATGGCAGGCTTTTGAACACAGCAATGTGCAGGGTTCAAGCATGCCATAAGCTAGAGACCATTCTCAAAGCTGCTTCTTATATATGGGAAGCAGACCACATATGTAAGCAGCTACTCAGCTGGGTTCAATACATTTCACCATGGAGTTAATTACTAATCTTACCATGGGGAATAACTACCACCAGCTGCCCAACTACTCAACCAAGCCCAGCCAAGTTGACTTACAAATTTAACTACCACAGATGGTCTCCATATTCAGAAGGGATATAACCAAGATCATATTTTGGGTCTCATGGATTTGTTTTAATTGTCTTCAAGTTGAATTGCTTATGAGCAGTTGATGGTCTGTTCCACAATCAGCTCCTGGCCTTGTTTTGGTTGAGATATTGAACTTCTCCATCTCCTCTTGCCACAGATGTAGTCTATCTGATTCCTATGTACTCCATCTGGCAAAGTCCACATGTACAGCCACTGTGTTGTTGAAAAAAAGTATTTGCAATGAGTAAGTCATCAGTCTTGCAAAATTCTATCATGCGATCTCCAGTGTTATTTCTGTCACCAAGTCCAAATTTAAAAATACCGGTAATTCTTCTTTGTATCCAACTTTTGCATTCCAATTACCTGTGAGAATCTACACATCTTGATTGCATGTTTTGTCAATTACAGATTGCAGAAGCTGGTAATAATCTTCAATTTCCTCATCTTTGGGTTTGGTGGTTGGTGCATAAATTTGAATAATAGTAGTATTAACTAGTTTCTCTTGGAGGTGTATGGATATTATCCTATCACTGACAGCATTGTACGTCAGGATAGATCTCAACACATTCTTTGAGAAGATGAATTCCATGCTATTCCTTTTCAAATTGTCATTCCAAGCATAGTAGATCATATGTTTGTCTGATTCAAAATGTCCAAAACTAGTCCATTTCAGCTCAATAATTCCTAGAATATCGATCTTTATGCATTCCATTTTCAGTTTTGACAACTTCCAATTTTCCTAGGTTCATGCTTCGTATATTCCATGTTCTGATTATTAATGGATGTTTGCAGCTGTTTATTCTCCTCTTGAGTCATACCACATGAGGAAATGGAGGTCCTGAAATGGAGGTCTTTAAAGATAGATTTTTTCATTCTTCTGGTAATCCATGGTATATCCTATATTTTCACCATAGTCTTCCTTATTTATTTATTGTCTTTCACATGTATATAAGGTGACTGAAGAGAAACATAGTTTGCATCAGGTACCTCATAGTCCTCAACATGACATCTTTGCTTTTTAACACTTTAAAGATTTCTACTGCAGTAGATTTGTCCACTGCTACATTCAATTTTATTTATTGACTGTTACCTCCATGTGTGTTGATTGCAGATCCAAATAAAAGAAATCCTTGATCACTTCAGTATTTTCTTTGTTTATCATCCTGTTGCCTATTTCTTCAGTTGTAAAGATTTCTTCTTTTTTTATGTGGAGGTGTAAATCATACTAACGGCTGTAGTCTTTGATCTTCATCGATTAATACTTCATGTCCTCTTGGCTATAGCAAGCAAGGTTGCATAATCTACGTGTTGCAAGTTATTAATGAGTCTATCTCTAGTTCTTCAAGGTGTCCAGCTTTTCAGATTATTTGCTCAGCACACAGATTGAATGAGTATGGTGATAGGATACAGCCTTGACACACAACATTCCTGATTTTAAACAATACAGTACCCCCTTGTTCTGCTTGAACAAACTGCCTCTTAGTCTATGCACAGGTTCCACATGAGCTCAATTAAGTGTTCTGGAATTCCCATTCTTTACAAGATAATTTAAAAATTTTTATGATTCACATATTAAAGTGCCTTTGCATAGTCACCCTCTCCACCATGTTGACTCTATTAGCATTTGCAATACTGAGGGCATACTTTTAAAATCACAAAAGCATGCAAGCCACCCACAGCATGACAAAGTGAGAGATAACTGGCCATCTTAAATAATAAGGATATTATTAATTTATCAGAAATTTGCCCTAGAAAATAAATGAAAAAAAAAGCAACATAGAGGTAAGAAATGGGAAAGTGTTAGAACCAGTAGAATGGTGAAATAATTTTGATCAAAAGGGAAATGGAGACATTAGTATATTTCCCAGGTTTCTGGGTTCAGAAAGTAGAAATGTTTTGATGCATAGTAAGCTGGAAGAGTAATAGGTTGAAGGTGAAGTTAAATGTATGATTTATATTCTGAACATATTATATTTAAGGTAGCAAAACCAAGCAAACCAATCAATTCTGATTTATGGCAATCCTATAGGACAGGGTAAAACTGCCCTGTAAAGTTTCTAAGGCTGTAAATTTTATGGAACCAAATCACCTTATCTTTCTTCTGAAATGACTGGTGGTATTGAATTGCTGACCTTTAGGTTCACAACCGAATGCTTTAACCATTGCACCACCAGAGCTCTTTTATTTAAAGTAAATACCCAGTAAATAAAATTTAAAGCATTAAACTTAGTTGTGCAACATCCAGATGAGACATTCAGTAAAGTGAGGCAATTCAGAAGAAATCTGGGAATCAGAAGGAAATCTACCAAAAAAAAAAAAAAACCCTCACTGTCATCAAGCAGATTCTTACTCATAGGACTCCCATTGGGTTTCCAAGGCTGTGAATCTTTACAGAACCAGGCTGCCTCATCTTTCTTCCACTAAGCAGCGTGTGGGTTCGAATCACTGACCTTTTGGTTAGCAGACAAATGCCCTAACTGCTATACCACCACAGCTCCGTCATAAAAATTTAGAGACCACAAATATACACAGGTACAATAAAACCATAAATACAAGTAAGCCTATGACAAATGGAAACCGTAATTATATTTATCATTGAAAATCATATTACTCAGGGAGAGTACATAATATGAAAAGAAAATAGTACCAAGATCCAAACCTAACAAAATACCTACATTCAAGGATCAGAAGTAGGAAGGACAGACAAGAAAAAGACTATAAAAATATGGTTAGGGAGTCATGAAAAGAATCAGGAGTGCGAAATACTAAAACAGATAAGTAAGGAATGTTAGGAAGTAACTGGTGCCACACAATAGAAAATCAAAGAGACTAAAAAAAAACTTGCAGAATTTTATAGTTTGCTAGCCATCACACAACTGCTTTATACATCTTGCCATTTATTCTGAGAAGTGAGCTTATATGAAAAAGAATGCAGCATCAGGATTGGAGGAAGAATCATTAACAACCTATGGTATGCAGATGATACAACCTTGCTAGGTGAAAATGAAGACAACTTAAGCACTTACTGATGAAGATCAAAGACTACAGCCTTCATCATGGATTGCATTTGAACAGGAATAAAATGAAAATCCTCATAACTTGACCAATATGCAACATCATGATAAATGAAGAAAAAAATGACATAAATTATCAACAATTTCAATCTACTTGGATCAATGATCTGTGTCCATGGAAGTGTAAATCAAGATCTCAAATGACACATTGTAGTGGACAAATCTGCTGGGGAAAATAATAATAATAATAATAATATATTGTTGTTATATGTCGTCGAGTTGGACCTGACTCATAGAGACCCCTCCTTGGGTTTCTCAAGGCAGTTTTAAAGTTTTAAAAAGCAAAGATGTCATTTTGATGACTCAGGTACATCTGACACAAGTCATGGTCTTTTCAATTGCCTAATATGCATATAAATGTGGACAGTGATGAAGGAAGATAGAAGAATCCATTCATACCAAATGTGTTTACAGAGTATTGAATATACCATGGACTGCCACAAGAAAGAACAAATCAGTCTTAGAAGAAATAAAACCATAATGCTCCTTAATGGCAAGGACAGTGAGACTTTAGTGCCTTTACTTTGGACTTATCATCAGAAAAGACTAATTGCTAGAAAAGAACATTGTGTTCAGTAAAGTAGTGGGTCAGATAAATAAGGGAATCCTCAGTGAGATGGATTGATACAATAGGTACAAGAATGAACCAACAATCATAAATAAACACAGCACAAGGCTGGGCGATGCTTTATTCTTTTATACACAAGGTCACCATCAGAGTCAACTAGATAGCAACTAACAACAGATGCCAATGAATAACCAATTTTCTTCAACATGCACATAGTAGACACACATTTCTAGGAGCCCTCATTTCTATGCCCCTGTTATTTCATGGTTAATATAGCCTTTTGGATTATGAGAGATCATCCAACACAACCCCTTCTCCTCATTTTTGAAAGTCATTTGTCCCTAAAGGATAGGATCAGATGAATTTTCTCCCATTTCTCTCTATCAAAATGTTCATCCTGCAAATCAACAAAGATCAAATTCTCAAATGTTAATTTTAGTACCATTAATTAGCTATATATTCATTATCTTTCAAACATTCTTTCATCCATCCCATGGAAATGACAGAAGCTTCATTTCTGCTTTTCAACCTTCATCAAAAGATTTAAACTTTATAGAAGCCTCCATTGGCCACTGTCTAAGCCATGGCCTTTACACCTCCTTGCTTGCAGCCTAGTCATTTTATAAGCCAAAGAGAAAGCAGAAGATGAAAGTGAGTGAGATAAAAGAGGATAATAAAAGAAGTGAAGCTGGAAAAAAGGTGGCTTCCAGCATGCTGTGAACAATAAGAGACCCTCATTCATAATAAGAAGGTACTTTGCTGGAAGCATTCTTTCAAGAATGTAGTAAGGTGCATAACCTTGGGAAGATAGGGTGAAGTCAAACAACTCTAGAGAACAGTTATTTTCCTCTAACCCAGAATATAAAATTTAAACTTTTCTTCCTTTCTTGCAATACTCAGTGGTGAAATAGCAACATGTGCTCTAAGCCAATATAAAGTTTCCATCATAAAAATAGGAAAGGATACAATTTGAATAAAAAATGAGGAAACCAAGTAAGAACCATGGTCACAAACTAGGTTTTTCAAGATACTCAACTCTTTTTAAAAAGGTGAGAACAGCAAAACAGCTTTCAATTACATCTAAAACACGTTGTCCTCACACAGAACATCTGATAACTTTCAGTTGTAAATTCTCAAAGGATTTCACACTTATTAAATTCTTATTAAAATTAATAGCAAGCCTTCAATGCATTGCACTAGTAGAATAGTCTTTATCAGAAATATATTACTTACTGAGATAATAAAACTGCTTTTCACTGTAGGCAAATCAAGGCCATATAATAAATATGGAAAAATAGTTCAATTTATTCCTGATGAATGTTATACCTTTCCACCATATTTTCGTACACTGATCATTTACTATTAATATAATGTCATGGATATGAAAAGATGAACACACCTGCATATCTATAGTAAACATTCCTCCAAGTCCCCGATTCTAGTTGTTCTCTTTCATATATTCTCTAATTCTATAATTAAATGTTTAAATGGCTTAAATACTATGTTTCACTTTTTATTATTGACACGTTTGTATTGTGTCATTGTATCAGTCTAATTAATGTCATTTCATGTAGCCTAAAACTTCTTTTGAGGAAAAACAATCAAGTCTTAATTATTTCATTTGAAAATGGGGTTTCTTGTTTGTCATTATTTTTCTATATAGTCTTTTGTATCCCCACCCACTCTGATGCATGTACTTGCACTGCCTCTCTTCTTTCTGTCTCTCTGTGTATGTGTCTCTGGAGGCGTGTCTATGTGTGTCTTGTCTGAATGTTTCTGTGTTTTGTCTTTGTGTGCTGTGTGTGTTCACTGTATTTATGCCTCTCTATTTGGGATGTGTGTGTGTGTGTGTGTGTGTGTCTGTAGGTTTCACTGTCTCTGTCTCTCATATTTTGTTATTGAGATAAAATTGCTGTAACATAAATTTGACAACTTTATTCATTTTAAAGTATGGAATTCAATGGTATTTATTATATTCACAATGTT
>NW_006921685.1:1463509-1471585 GCF_000298275.1 Orycteropus afer afer
ATATATATATATATATATATATATATATTTAATCACCTATCAAGGGCCATCCTTATGCACTGCTTAGGTATGCTACCACAGTAATGATGATCAAATTTCCTGCTTCATGGATAAGTTTATCACTCCAGAATAGGATCCCGGCTTTCAAATTCACTCGTATGAATTTGCAAAACTATGCTGGGTACAACATGATTTGGCAAGGGTTATTGCCCTTCTCTCTGAGATTCTTCATAGTAGTCAGCCCCAGAAATAGAAAAATCATGCTCCATATCCAGATTCCCTTTGACATTGACAGTCCCACAAAACTGAACACAAATGTCTTCCCTTTAACATTCAAAGTCACCTGGGTATAGAACCTCAAAATTAGAACCACAGCTACATGTCAGAAAAGGTGGAATTAAAAAGGCACATTTTCAAATATCCAGATTAAAGTATCTTCTATGTATCCCTTTCAAACTATCCTCCACATTGTCTCCAAAATCACAACAGTAAATAACAGACCACATCCTGCCCTTATCTTAACAATCTTCTTCATTCCCTATTGACTGTATTATTATTATTTCTTGTAGACTCTTTAATCTGGTTTACCAGATGACTCACAACCTAAACACAATTTTTAACTTTATTATCATCTGCTGATTTTAACTACTCTATCCTAGCCTCTACCTACTTATGGACTTATCATGACCCTTGCTAGTTCTAGTTCCTCTACTTAACTACCTTTCCTTTTCTGGCCTGCATTACCTCAGGTGCTCTTTTTTTTTTTTTTTGGTAAATTTGCTTACCTCATAGGGTTGTCTTGATTATAGAAATAAACAAAGACCACTCAAATGAAAGTATCAAATCGAACTTATCTACCATGTGTCTGTTTCTTCCTACATTCCTACCACTCTGTAGAATTAATTTTTCCCTCCAGTGATGCCCATAGGTTTTTGTTTGTTTATTTATTTTTAATACAACTTTATGGCGACACTGATTATATTATCATTATTATATATTTAATTTCCTATACCCCATCTGTATTATCAGATTCTTGGATATCTTACTCAATTGCAGATATAGTGCTTAGGCTAATGCCTAGCACATGCTAGGTTCTAGATAAATGTTTGTGAAATTAGATCTTTTAAAATTTCTTTTAGATGCTATGAATTTCACATTGTTTATGAGCACTGAAGCTGAGAAAAAGAAAAAAAAAGGAGGAAGAAGAAGAAATAAAACGTATTCCATATAGGAACATTTTTGCAAAGCTCAACCTTAGAGAAAGAGGGCCTGGACTGTTGCCCATCGATCATCTTTGTGGCTGGTGAGTCAAGCAAAGAACTCCTGTGTGTTTAGCTGGGGAACAATGCCACATTAGTGATGACAGTGGTTGGACACTTGGGAAAACTTGGTGAGTAACATGGACCAGTGAAGCAATAATCCTTCTCAAATCAATTTCAGTTTCTCAAATGCTGAGTATGTAGTGATATTTCAAAGCAATCTCCAGAGATATGCTCCAGCAACGGAAGAATATCTTAAGCTATTGTTCCATTTACAGAGATGATCTGAAACCCAAATGTGAACATTGAAGAATCAGGTGGTGTTTTTTTGTGATTTTTTTTTTTTTTTTAACAGAGCAAAGGCACAATGTCTTCAGATCGGGCATAAATGAACATATTTTAATTAAATACAACTGTTCTCCCTTTCTTTCTAGTCTCCCACAGCTTACCATTCCCCAGCATTAAATTCTAAATATTCACCCAGGTTAACCCACTGAATGTTCCTAATTGTGAGATAATAATGGATATCTCCCTTACTTCTCTGTATATGGGATAGATGTTGTTGTTGTTATGTGCCGTCAAGTCAGACCCGACTCATAGCGACCCCTCTTTGGGTTTCCGAGGCAGTATCACTACGGAAGTAGATTGCTCCATCTTCTTTCCGAGGAGTGGCTGGTGGTTTTGAACCGCCAGCCCTCTGGTTAGCAGTCCAATGCCTTAGGCACTACGCTTCCATAGCTCCCTATGGGATAGGTAACTAGGTTTTTTTTAGATGAGCAAGGAATATCACTTTGTCCTTATCTGTGACAAAAGAATCTGTAGTTAGAAAACAATCATATGTGCTCAATTTATTTTATTTATATTTTTGGCATCAGAAAAACTCAGATATTGATGTAATTTAGAAACAGATCAAATATTTCTAATCAGTGATATCTGGAAACTAAATAATATAAAGAGTTCTTAAGCAGATGAAGAAAGAGAATAAGGAAGAGGAGGAGAAAAAAAGGAGTAGAAGAAAAAGAAGGAAGGAAAAAGAGGATGAGCAACAGAATGTTGTGCCAAATTAAAAAAAAAAAAAAAAGTACTAGACAAAAAGAAGGGAGCTTTGGTAGCGTAGTGCCTAAGGCACTTGACTGCTAACCACAAGGCTGGCGGTTCAAACCCATCAGCCACTCCTAGGAAGGAAGATGGGGCAATCTACTTCCATAGTGATACTGCCTCGGAAACCCAAGGAGGAGTCTCTATGAGTCGGTTCTGACTCGACAGCACATACCAACAATAACAACAGACAAAAAGAAAGTGCATCAAAAATATGTCTTGTGTTCCTTCATTGTCCATAATTTTGTTGTTATCTTTAAGAGCCAAGGAGTCAGTTCCGACTCATAGTAACTCTACATGTGAGTCAATAAACTACTGTGTGGTCCTGAGCATCCTTAAATTTGAGCCCATCATCACAGCTCCAGTGTCAATACATCTCATTGAAGATCGTCACATTTTTCACTGGCTATCTGCTTTACCAAGCATGATATGCTTCTCCAGAGATTTGTCCCTTCTGACAACATGGCCAAAGTATGAGAGATGAAGTCTGCCCATTATTGCTTGTAAGGAGCATTGTAGCTGTTCTTGTTCCAAGACAGATTTGTTCATTCTTGTAGTAGTCCATGGTACATTCAGTATTCTTTGTCAACATGAAAATTCAAATGTATCAATTCTTCTGCAATCTTTCTTATCAATTGTCCAGCTCTCACATGCCTATAATGCTATTGAAAATACATCTTGGGTCATGCACAACTTAGTATTCAAAGTGCATCTTTGCTCTTTAACACTTTAAAGAAGTCTTTTGCAACAATTTTTCCCAATGCAATATATTGCTTAATTTCTTAACTGTTCCTTCTATGGGTGCTGATTGCCCATCCAAGAAAAATGAAATCCTTGACAACTTCAATCTTGTCTCCATTTATCATTATGTTCCTTATTGGTCTAGTTGTGAGGATTTTTGCTTCTTTATGTTGATTGTAAACAATACTAGTGGAAAGTAATCTTTGATCTTCATCAGTAAGTCCTTCAAGACTTCTTCATTGCAGACTTGTGTCTTCTGCATATTGGGGATTGTCAATGAGTCTTCCTGCAAACCTGATGTCATGTTCTTCTTCATATAGTCTACCTTCCCTAATTATTTACTCAGCTTACAAATAGAAAAATCTGATGAAAGGATGTAACTTTGACACAAACATTTCCTGATTTTAAACTATGCAGTACAATTGTGTTCAAACCATTGCCTCTTGGTGTATGTACAGGTTCCTCATGAGCATAATTAAGTGTCCTGGAATTCCCATTCACAAATTAGAAATAATATACCTAATAAAGTATCAGTAAATATCTTTCTGGAATGCTTTGCTTGCAGCCAAGATTCATCTGACATAAGCAATGATATCCATCATTCCACATCCTCTTCTGAATCCAGCTTCAATTTCTGGCAGTTTTTTTTTTTTTTTTTTTTGTCATATACTACTTCAAGTGCTTTTGAATCATCTCCAGCTAAATTTTACTTGCATGTGGTATTAATGATATTGTTCCATACATTCCATATTCTATTGGATAGCCTTTCTTTGGATTGGACACAAATACAAATATGGATCTCTTCCAGTTGATTAGCTAAGTAGCTATCTTACAAATTTGTTGATATAAATGAGTGAGCACCTCCAGTGATGCATCCATTTTTTGAAACATCTCAATGGGTATTCCATCAATTCCTGAAGCCTTGGTTTTTTTGCCAATTACTTCAATGCAGCTTAGACTTTTCCTTCAATAATGTTGGTTGTTGATAATATGGTACCACCTGAAATACCTGTACACTGACTAATGCTATTTGATATAGTGATTCTGTGTATTCCTTCTATCTTCCTTTGATGCTCCTGCATCATTCAATATTTTGCCTGTAGAATCCTTCAATATTGCAAATTCAGGCTTGAATTTTTCTTCAGCTCTTTTAGCTTAGGAAATGAAATGCCAAACATTTTCTTCCTTATTGGTATTCTAACTTCAGGTGTTTGCACATTTAATTATAATACTTTGTCTTTTTGAGTTATCCTTTGAAATTTTCTGTTCAGCTCTTTTGTTTAATCATTTCTTCCATTTGTTTCAGCTACTTTCTGTTCAATACCAAGTTTCAGAGTCTCATCTGACATCCCTTTTTTTTTTTTTATTTTCTTCCTTTCCTGTCTTTTTAATGACATTTTTCTTTCTTCGTGTATGATGTCTGCCTTGATTCTCTAGTCCTGCTATAACAGAAATACCACAAGTGGATGGCTTTAACAAACAGGAATTTATTCTTTTTCAGTTTAAGAGATTAGAAGTCTAAATTCCGAGTGGTGGCTCTAGGAGCTGGGTGAATGCCCCTCAACCCGGGTCTTTAGTTCTGCTTCTTGTTTGAGGTCCACTGGAGCTGGAGGCATCTCCTAACTTACAAAACTGCTGGCTGTTGAGGCTGATGAACTCAAAATGACTGGCAGGTAAAACGGCACAATCCCAAAATAAGCTGCCAACACAGCAGGCCACAGGCTTAACTCCAGGAACAATTCCAAGATGAGCAAGCAAAACAGCAAAATGTGCCAAAAAACTTAAGACTTCTACATGTATACTCAAAGCAGTCCACACCTGAAGGTAACTACTCTTCAACTCCTTAGCTGTTAATAGCAGATTCCACCACGAAGAGGATTACAATATCATCAAAGGAAATAACTACATCCAGCTGCCCAGCCACTCAAGTCATGGTCCAGCCATATTGACACACAACCTTAACTACCATAATGCCCTTAATATCATCCCACAGCTCATTTGGTCATTAGTCATTGGCATTCAGTGTGTCAAATCTATTCTTCAAGTGGTCTCTAAATTCAGGTGGGACATACTCAAGGTTGTATTTTGGCTCTTGTTTTAATTTTATTCAGCTTCACCTTGGAGAAAAATTCACAGTCTGTTCCAAAGTTGGCCCCTGGCCACCTTTTGAATGATGATATTGAACTTCTCCATCATTTTTTTTTTTTCTTTACATTCCATTTGATAAGGTCCAGGTGTATAGTTGTCATTTATGTTGTTGAAAGAAAAGTATTTACAATAAATAAGTCATTGGTCTTGTAAAATATTATCATGCTATCTCTGCCATCATTTCTGTCATCAAATTTTCCAGATACTGATGCTTCATCTTTGCTAGTAATTATCAGTACATCTTGAGGGCATGTTCAGTCAATTTGATATTACAAAGTTGGTAAAAAAAATGTTCAATTTCTTCATCTTGGCTTTAGTAGTTGGTGGGTGAATTTGACTAATAGTCTATAACTGTTCTTCCTTATAGGCCTATGGATATCTCCCTATTACATACAGCATTGCTCTTCAGGATACATCTTGAAATGTTCTTTCTGATGATGAATGTGACTCTATTCTTCTTCAATTTGTCATTCTCAGCATAGTAGACCATATGATTGTCTAATTCAAAATGGTCAATACCAGTCCATTTCATCTCACTAATGCCTAGGATATTGATTATTACATATTCCATTTCAGTTTTTACAAATTCCAGTTTTCTTAGATCCATACTTCACATGTTCTGCATTCTAATTACTAATGGATGTTTGCAACAATTGTTTCTTTTCATTTCTGTCATGCCACCTCAACAAATGAAGGTCCAGAAAGCTTTACTCCATCCATGTCATTAAAGTTAACTCTACTTTGAGGAGGTAACTCTCCCCTTGTCATATTTTGAGTACTTCCAAACTGGGGGGCTCATCTCCCAACACTATATCAGGCAATGTTTTCCTGCTGTTCATAAGTTTTTCAGTGGCTACGCTTTTCAGAGTGGATGCGGCTATGTCCCTCTTCCTAGTCTGTCCTAGTCTGGAAGGTTCACTGAAATCTATTCACCATGGGTGACCCTGCTGGTATTTAAAATACTGGTGGCACAGCTTTCAGCATCACAACAACATGCAAGCCACCACAGCATAACAAACTGACAGACAAGTGCTGGCATTGTCCACAGTATGCAAATATTGCACAATTAAAATGTGGCAAGTACAAAGTGAGATAGTCTCTAAGTGTAAAACTGGACAATCTATGTCAAAGATGTGGTATGAAAACGAGAATGTAAAATAGCTTGGTGATAATTTTTATATAGATTGTATGTTGAAATAAGAATATTTTGGGCCTATTAGATTATATAAAATAAATCATTAAATTAAGTTTACCTACTTTTTATAAAACTGCAAGAAAATTTTAAATTAATTTTAAATTACATATATAACTCGTATTATACTTCTATTGTTGTTGTTGTTAGGTGCTGTTGAGTCATTTATGACTTATAGCGACCCCATGCACAGCAGAATGAAACACCTCCTGATCCCAGGCCAGCACCATGATCCTTGCTACACTTGAGCCCATCATTGCAGCCACCGTGTCAATCCATCTCATTGAAAGTTTTCCCCCTTTTCATCAACCCTCCACCTTACCAAGCATAGCATTCTTCTCCAGGGAATTGTCCCTTCTGGCAACATGACCAAAGTGTGTGAGTCAGCTGCAAGGATCCAGGTGAGGAGAGGGAACCTAGACCATGCCCCAAAGCAACAACGGAGGAAAGCAGGGGAAAAGAGAGACAAAGGCTAGGGGGACCGAACAGAGCAAGGAGGCAGCAGTAGGAATCCAGGTAAGGGGAGGTTGGAGAGGTTTCCAACAGCTAAGGGAGACAAACTTCTCTGTCGGTTTTTCCTACTGTGGTGACTTGTTGCTGTAAGTCTTGAGGCTGTGCCACCGGTGTTTCAAACCCAGCAGGGTGCACATGGTGCACAGATATCAGTGTGGCTTGAAGACTGATACAGGCTAGGAAGAAGAAAGAGGCCATCCACTTTGCAAAGAATTTGCCAGGGAATCCCTTATGAATAGCAGAGAAACACTGCCTGATATTTCTATTGGACATGCCAAATAAAAACAAATCCAGCAGTGGGTGAGAAAAGACTTTATCTGAAAGAATTATTTCAAGAAGGAGAAAAGGATTATTACAATAGGGGGAAAGGAACTATTACAATAAAGAGAACACTGCCACCATAAGATGTGCAATCATTCAAAAGATATACGAAAAGGAATTTCCTTTCATATGAAGGGGTACAAATGACTGGAAGAAAAAAAAAATGTGTGGAAGTGTGTAGTATGATTGGACAGTTCATTAGAAAATGATCAAGGAAAGATCTCTGCTGTCAATTCTCAAAAGGAGCTCCTAAGTAGGTTCAGGCTGAGGACAGTTCAAAGTTCAGGGGTCTAGGGGAAGGAGAGAAGTTTTACTAAAGTTTGATAAAGTCAGTTATCAAACACTTTGTTTTGATTGGTCAATGGGGAAAACAGTTCAACCAATATTTTGTGAGGCAAAGAATGGGTATTGGAGGGTTTATGTCTGACCTAAGGAGCTTGGCCACTAACTGCAATGTCAGTAACACAAACTCACCAGCTTCTCCTCTGGTGAAGGATGTGGTAGTTTGCTTCTGTAAATATTATAGCTTTAGAAACCCTATAAGGGACTTCTATTCTGTCCTATATAATCACTATGAGTCAGAATCTGTTTTATGGCAGTGAAACAGATGTCTGGACTTCTTTTAGGCAAACAAGAGGGCATTCATGGATCTTATCTAAGTCATATGTGAAGGGTAGTTATTTGCAGTATGCCACTACCTGGAACACAAATAAAGAAAATATATATTTAGCCACTTCTGATTTCCATGGTCACAGGGCTCAAGTAAAGTTCAATGTTGTCTTTCTATGGGTTATTAAAATGTAT
>NW_006921685.1:1471696-1475962 GCF_000298275.1 Orycteropus afer afer
TGAGGCACATCAAGCTCAATTGGCATAACATCGTACAAAAAAAAAAACATTGTGCTTTGGGGAGCATCATCTGGGCTCTTAAAAGCTTGAGAGCAACCATCTAAAATGTAACTACTATTCTCTGGTCATTGAGAGCAAAGAAGAGTGAATAAAATCAAAGACACATGGAAACAATTAGTCCAAAGGACTAGTGGATCATGGAAATCTCAACCTACATGATTCTGAGACCAGAGGAACTAGATGGTGCCCAGCTACCCCTGCCCACCACTCAGGAAGGGATTAAAATTGGAGATCCTGGATATAGTGGGAGAAAAACATGGAAAAAAACTCAAAATCATAAAAAAAGACCAGGCTTACTGGTCTAATAGAAACTGGCGAAACGCAATAGACTATTGCCTCTAATCAACTGGAATTAAACTCATTCCTGTGACTTAGTCTTCAGCTACACAATAGACAAGTCTACAAGGTGAACAATTATACTAAGAGGTGCACTGCCTAGAATAATCAACTGGGAAATCAGGAAAGTAGTATTTGCACAGGGAGAAAGTTCACAAGGCAGGAATGCATAGCAAAAACAGATACAAGGGAAAGGTAACCACAGGGAGAAAGTGGGAAGAAAACTTTTGCAATCCATGTCACAAAAAAAAAAAAAAAAAGTTTAAGAACTGTTGAATGAAAAATGAATTTGCGCTATAAACTATCACCCAAATCACAATAAAAAGTTAGAAATAAATTACGTGTCTTAGGTCAGGTGTACTTTAGTCCAGATTTACCAATACAATACATCATTCTATTTTTTTGACTGCTCTTTCCATGAGTGCTGATTGTGGATCTAAGTAAAATGAAATCCTTGACAACTTCAATATTTTCTCCGTTTATCATGAGATTGCTTGTTGGTTCAGTGGTGAAGATTTTTGTTTTCTTTATGTTGAAATTTAATTCATACTGAAGGCTGCATTCTTTGATCTTCATCAGTAAGTGCTTCAAATCCCCTTCACTTTCAGCAAGCAAGGTTGAGTCATCTGTGTATCTCGGGTTGGTAATCAGTTTTCATCCAATTCTAATGCTGTGTTCTTCTTTTGGTAGTCCAGCTTCTGCAATTCTTTGCTCAGTATACTGATTGAATGAGTATGATGAAAGGTAAAACCCTTCTTCAGGTATTTCCTGATTTT
Source organism: Orycteropus afer afer (assembly GCF_000298275.1). Classification (NCBI taxonomy): domain Eukaryota; kingdom Metazoa; phylum Chordata; class Mammalia; order Tubulidentata; family Orycteropodidae; genus Orycteropus; species Orycteropus afer. The sequence continues at coordinate 1,472,869 of NW_006921685.1, forward strand.
TGACCACACAGTATTCCTTTCTCATGTTCAAATAATGATCTCTTTATCTATGTACAGGTTCTGCATGAGCATAATTAAGTATTCTGGAATTGCTATTCCTCACAATGTTATCTATAAATTGATTTGATCCACACAGCTGAATGCCTTTGCATAGTCAGTAAAACACAGGTAAACATCTTTATGGTATTCTTTGCTTCCAGTCAAGATCCATTTGATATCAGCAATGATATCCCTCATTATGGATCCTTTCCTGAAACTGGTTTGAATTCCTGTCAATCTACTGCTACAACAATTTTTTTAGTAAAATTTTACTTATGTAATACTAATGATGTTGTTTGATTATTTCCATATTTTGTTGCAACATCTTTCTTGGAAATGGGCACATATATGGATCTCTTCCAGTTGTTTGGCCAGGTCTTTCAAGTTTATTGGCATAAATGAGTGAGCACATCCTGCATTACAACTGTTTGTTGAAACATCTCAGGGGGTATTTTGTCAGTTCCTGGAGCCTTATTTTTCACTAATGCTTACTGTGCACCTTCAACCTATTCTTTCATTATTATCACTACCTTTCACTACCATCAGTTCTTGATCATCAGTTCTTGACTTCCTGAAATAGTTGAACATCAACCATTTCTTTTTGATGCAGTGACTCTGTGTATTATTATTATTATTATTATTTATGCTTCCTGCATCGTTCAATATTTTGACCAGAGAATCCTTCAGCATTTCATTTTAGGCTTTAATTCTTTTTTTATTTTTTTTTTTTCCAGCTTGAGAAATGATGAACATGTTCTTCCCTTTTGGTTTTTTAACTCTAAGTGTTTGCCTATTTCATTATAACATTTTACTTTGTCTTCTTGAGTTGCCCTTTGAAATCTTCTGTTCATCTCCTTTATTTCATCATTTCTTTCATTCACATTAGCAACTCTATATTCAAGAGAAATGAACACCAGATGGATCAAAGACTTAAATGTGAAACCCAAAACTATAAAATGTCTCAAGGAAAAAATAGGGGATAATTTAGAGGCCCTAATTTATGGCATAAATATACTATTAAGCATAACCCAAAATGCACAAACAACAGAAGATGAACTAGATGAATGGGACCTTCTAAAAATTAAATTTTTATGTGCTTCCAAAGACTTTTCCCAAAGAGTCAAAAGAGAACCTGCGGCTTGGAGGAAAAAATAAATATTCAGCAACAACATATCACTAAAATTTATCTTATCTCTAAAAATTATAGAAAACTCCAACAGCTCAACAACAAAAAGACAAATTATCCAATTCAAAAATAGACAAAAGACATGAATAGGCACTTCACCAAAGAGGATATTCAGGTGGCCAACAAACACATGAAGAAATGTTCACAATCATTAGCCATTAGAGAGATGCAAATCAAAACAATGATACCATCTTGCTCCAGCAGTGAGAGCAAAGTCCAACAAGACAGAAAATAGCAAATTGTAGAAAGGATGTGGAGATATTGGGATTCTCATACACTGCTGTGGGGACTGTTAAATGATACAACCACTGTGGAAATCAGGATAGTGATTCATGAAAATCAGTGAAAATTAGAAATACCATTTGATCTAGCAATCCCTTTAATAGGTATATATTCTAAAGAAGTGAGATTCAGGACAAGAACAGATATGTGCATGGTCATGTTCATCACAGCACTACTTACAACTTACAATAGCAAAAAGATTAAAACAACTTAGGTGCCCAGCAACAGAAGAATGGGTAAGTGAACCATGGTACTTACACACAAAGGAATACTATTACACTAGAGAGTAATGTAGAATCTATAAAACACTGCATAATGTGGTTGAACTTGGAGACCATTATGATGAGTGAAATAACTTAATCACAGAAGGACAAATATTGAATTAATCCATTATTATAAAAAGTCAAGGAAAGGTTTATAAGGTTTATATATGGAAGGAAATTTCTTTGTTGGTTACCAGGGGTGGGAACAGAGAGGACGGAACACTGCAAAAATTGAAAAAAAGACCTCAAGAGGCATATTGCATTGGGCAAATCTACTGCAAAAGACTTCTTAAAATTGTTGAAAAGCAAATAAGTGACTTTGAGGACTAAGGTGCACCTTATCCATGCCACGATATTTTCAATCACCTTGTACATATGTGAAAGAAAGCTCAACAACAAATAAGGAAGAAAAAAGAACCAATGAATTTGAGTAATAGTGTTGGTGAAGAATATTGGATATAAAATGAACTGCCAGAAAAACGAATATACCTGCCTTGGAAGAAATACTGCTAGATACTCCTTTGAAGGAAAGATGGCAAGACCCTGTCTCACACTTTGGACATTTTATCAGAAGGGAGCAGTCTGCAGAAAAGGACATCATGCTTGGTAAAGTAGAAGGTCAGCCAAAAAAGAGGAAGTCCTTTGGTGAGATGGATTGACCCAGTGGCTGCCTTGGTTCTCCAGCACTGCTATAATAGAAATATCACAAATGAATGGCTTAATGAACAGAGATTTATTTTCTTACAGTTTAGGAGGCTAGAGGTCTAAGTTCAATGGGCTGGCTTTCAACCTTGGGCTTTAGCTCTGCCTCTTGCTCCTGGCCCACTAGAGCTGGAAACAACTCTTAACTCAGGCCACTGCTGGCTCCTGAAGCTAACAAACTCAAGGTCAGCAGGTAAAATGTCACAGTCCCTAGTTAGAAGAAAACATGACAGGCCACTAGTAAGTTCCTGGTTCAAGTCCAGGAACAATGCCAATATCAATTCCAGGACAGGGAACATGGCAGGCCAAGGAGATGATTACTCAGCCAAATGCAGGATCCAGATGTGCCCAAAGCGAGAGACCTATCTCAAAACTTCTCCTTATATACTGGAAGCAGGCCATACCCCTAAGGTAGCTACTTATCAGCTCACAACAGATTCCGTCATGGAGGTTATTATCAATCTTATCATGGGAAATAACTATATCCAGCTGCCCAGCCACCCAAAACCACAGCCCAGCCAAGTTATCACACAATCTTAATCACCATATTTCCACCCCTTGTCAAATTGTTGTTGATGTTGTTAAGTGCCGTCGAGTCATTTCCGACTCATAGTGACCCCAT
>NW_006921685.1:1479115-1486057 GCF_000298275.1 Orycteropus afer afer
GACAGACAAGTTTGTCCTGCTGTTGGAGACCTCTCGTATCCCCCCCACCTGGGTCAATGTGGCTGACCACATTAATTGTCAAATTACATCTGTGCAAATCTCCTTCATTGGATAGCTTAAGTATCCTAGTCCATCTTAGTGGCAACCTCACTCCCTTGGCCTGGCAGGCCCCATTCCTTCTGTCCCTTGGGCATGGCAGCCCTGTCTCCTCCCTTTTGGACAGTTGGTAAGGCCTCTACTCACTTGCCTTCATTCACAGCAGCTCCACACTCCAGAACCAAGTTGGTGAAGATCTGATTCTTAAAACCTAGGAGAATGTGTTGGTTCTACCTCAAGAACCATGGCCCTACCCTTTGAGACTAAGGCAGCTCTGCTTCCTGTTTCCTTTGTCTCTCATCTTCTGCCAGTTTTTGCCTAAAGTCAACCCTCTCCGTAGGAAGCCTCTTTCCCAAAGGCATTCATCTTTCTCACTCTGTGAGCTTGTGAGCCCTCACACTGTCTCATACTGGTCTCTCAGCTCTGCTGTTGCTGTCTCTCTGCTGATCTCTCTGCCATGGTCTCAGCACAGGGATCTCACGTCCAAGGACACACTCCACTCCTGTTTCCACATTTTAGGTATCTGTGAGAGCAGCACCCCACTATCTCAGTACCAAATTCTATTTTGGTTCTCTAGTGTGCTATAACAGAAATACCACAAGCAGATTGGTTTAACAAACAGGGATTTCTTCTCTTACTGTTTAGGAGGCTAGAAGTCCAAGTTCAAAATGCTGGATCTAGGGGCTAGATGAAGGCTCCTAGACCTTGGGCCTCAGCTCTGTCTCCTGTTCCAGGCCCACTAATGCCGAAGGCTTTTTCTGTCTCATGCACCCGTTGGCTGCTGATGCTGAGGAAATCAACAGGTAAAATGTTGAACCAGCCTGAGATTAGCAGACAACAGGGTAGGCCACTGAGATGAAGATTCAGCCAAATGCAAGATCCAGCTGTGCCAAAAGAGACCATTCTCAAAGTTTTTCCTTAAATACCGGAAGCAGGTCACACCCCAAAGGCAACTATTCTTCAACTGATTAGGAGCTCAAAACAGATTCCACCTTGGAGATGACCAAAATCTAATCATGGAAAATAACTACATCCAGCTGCCCAGCCACTCGAAACCATGGCCCAGACAAGTTGACACACAATATTCACTACTACAGTCAGTGAAAAAGAGGAAGTCCCTCAATGAGATGGATTGACACAGTAGCTGTAACAATGAGCTCAAACATAGCAAGGATTGTGAGGATGGCACAGAACCAGGCAGCATTTTGTTCTGTTGTACACAGGGTCACTCTTAGTCAGAAATGACCCAATGACACCTAACACCAACACAACTACTTTTAGGAAGCAGCTCTTCTCCAGTGATATTTGAGAGCCTTCTAACCTGAGGGTGGTATAGTGGTTAAAGCGTTTTGGCCACTAACCAAAAGTCCCTCAGTTAGAGCCCACCAGCCCCTCCATGCAAGAAAGTTGAGGCAGTCTATTTCCCTAAAGAGTTACAGCCTTGGAAACCCCATAGGGCAGTTCTACCCTGTCCTAAAGTGTCACTATGAGTCAGAATCAACTTGATCACTGTGGGTTTGGTTTGATTTTCTAGACTGAGAGGTTAATCTTCTGGCATTATATCAGACAGTGTTCAACTGCTATTCATAAGTTTTACTTGCCAATTTTTGTTCAGAAGTAGATTAGACACCTCTTTCCTGCTGTTGTTGTTAGATGCCATCAAGTTGGCACACAACATTATGCATGGGTTCACCACGAGTCAGAGACCGACTCAATAGCAACTAATAACAAGAAGAAAAAGGGTATATAGAAGACAGACTAAAAATATGAGATTAGCTATGCTTTAAAAGAAAAAATATGAGGAGAAACTCCAACTCTTGACAACAAACAGAGTTATTAGCCACCACATAACTTTGCAAACATCATCTATTTATCTAAAAACCTTGTTGTGATGGAAAACTTTAATTGTTAATTGTGATTTCAAGCAGACAGCTAGTTTTTTTTTCAAAACAGGATGAAACTAAATTTTAATTTGGACCCTTCAAGTGGAGACATATACATTTCTAACAAGGCATCCCATATACTCTGAATTTGTTCACAGATCAGCTAAGTAGGCTTATTAGCAGTCTCTGTCTGCCAGGGTTAAGTGCTTTGTCAATCTTGTGTGGAAGAAAGCACTGAAATGAACACTTACAAAAAGACCAAATTAGACGTGTTTTCCAGTAGGGAATGCCCTTTATATGTAAATGACATACCCAAAATTGCACAATACATATAGAAATATAACCCATCTCTGTGTTTTAGTCTTGAGTTGTACCCAATAGATCACCTTGCCTCTTATTTAAAACTTCTCAATTGTAACAACTTATTTTAAATCATTTCCAAAAGGGCAAATCTAGCATGAAACTCAAGCCAATACCATATGGAATGGAGAATAAAATGAATTAGCAAGTTATTAATTGCATGCCATTAATTTTCAAGGACAATTGCAAATTAGAACAACTCATTCATTTCAAAAATGTAGCTTATGTATGGGGAATATCTTCATGTCTCAGACTGGCTTACCCATTTATTAAGATGAAAATATTTCCATTCAATCTCAGTTCTCTAATGGGTACCATAAAAGGGGGACAGATGTTGAATGGGAAGAGAGAGTTTTTAGGAGTCATAAGCTTCTCCCTATAAATCTAGCAGAAAATAACGTGCAAGAACCAGAGAGGACTGAGGAAGCCTTTTCTGCTACAGCCCAAACACTCAGTCCAGATATGCAATAAGGGCAACTTTCATAATCTTGATCAAGAGAAACTAAGAACATTACAACAAGAGTCTATTTTATTCCCTTTGGTATTCATTTAATTATTCAGATAATGTCAATAAGGCAAAATTTTCTACAAAATTTTACTGCTGAATAGTTTGTACTACACTGACAGTATGTTCTGCTCTATATTGACTTAGAAGATGTCTTGGTCTCTGCCCCAGGCTTTTGCAATCTGGTTGAAGTAGTCAAAGTAATTCAGACATAAAAATGCCATCTGAGAAGGGGATTAAATCTCAAGAGGTGCAAGGGTGCATGTAATGTTATTAGCCATAACAGCACATAAATGGTAATTAAGCAGAGAGTATTTCCATTTTGCCACCCTCAGCAGCCCATATCAAAAGGCCACTATTTATATTAAGTCAACCTAGGACCTTGATATGACTTACGATTTTCCAAACTTGTAACACTGCACATCAGTAATTCAAATAAAGTTAAATAATGAGAGCTGCGTGCTGCAGTATTATGTGATCTCTTAATATTTCTGGACCAAAACACATGGTGATTTTTAGACTGTGAAAGCATCTATCAAGGCAGCCTAACACACAAATATAGCAGCATAGAAAGTAAATTGACTCTTGATATACTCATTTGGCATGACCGTCAACTAAATCTCACCTCTGTGGGTGAATTTATAAAGACTGGATGATCAAATCAACAATATATTCATGATATTATGCAATTGTGGCAGATTCAATGTATACTTACACATCAGTAAAGTTATTTCTACTCTACCCAAGTAAAAAAAAAAAATCAGTGGTAATTATTATTTAACTGAATTATTTTCCATATAATATAGTATGATTAAATAAGTGTTCAGAGTTATCCCTTAGCACATGTCCTTAAGCAGTCTCTATTATTCTCCAAAATGTGATAATATATACTTTTATAATGCTAAAATATGAGGAACAAATAATCTGAAAAATGGACAATATGAAGAGGAACATGACATCAGAATTGGAGGAAGACTCATTAATAACTTGTGATATGCAGATGACACAACCTTGTTAGCTGAAAATGAAGAAGACATGAAGCATTCACTGGTGGAGAGCAGAGACTGCAGCCTTCAGTATTGCCTACACTTGAAAATAAAGAAAACAAAAATACTCATAACTGGACCAGTAAGCAACAGCATGATAAATGGAGAAAGGATTGAAGTTGTCAAGGATTTCATTTTACGTGGATCTACAATCAATGCCATGGAAGCAGCAGATAAGAAATCAAATAACGCATTGCTTTGGGTAAATCTATTGCAAAAGCTCTCTTTAAAATGTTAAAGAGGAAAGATGTCACTTTGAAAACTAAGGTGCAGCTGATCCACGCCATGGTATTTTCGATTGTCTCATATGCATGAGAAACATGGTGTTAGTGAAGAATACTGAATGTACCTTGAACTGCCAGAAGAATGAACAAATCTGTTCCAGATTAAGTACAGCCAGAATGCTCTTTGAAGTAAGGATGGTGAGACTTCACCTCTCATACTTTGGTCATCTTGTGAGGAGGTAATGTTTCCTGGAGAAGGAAGTCCCTCAATGAGATAGACTGACACAGTGGCTGCATCAATGGGCTCAAGCACAGCAACGATTGTGAGAATGGCACAGGACCAAGCAGTGTTCTGTTCTGTTGTATATAAGGTCCCCATGAGCTGGAACCAAGTTCACAGCCTCTAACAACAAAGGTCCTTTTTCATTGCCATGAAGCTGATACATCTTAAGAATTTTATCTAAAATCTTATCCTTCTCAACCATTCCTTAACTCTGTAAGAAAAATGAAAATTTAAATATTAATTTTCAAGCTTTTGCCAAGAAATATTGGCAAACCACAGAGTGATTTTTGAACAAAAAGTCTATTTAAAGAATTGTAGGTAGATTTAAGGGAGATTTAATCAAGCAATGGTGAAGTACATTAAAACAAACAATAGCAGAAAGTCATTATAACCCCTAGAAATAAAGAAACTTGAAGCACTTTAAGGAAACAAGGGGAAGAAAGGTATTAGTGAAGCTCAAAAAAGGCTTAGAGCTGTGGAAAAGGGGCCACATGATGGAAGCTATAAATAAAGAAATGGCCTCTGTTAGAAACACAGAAAAACAGAGAAGGGAATGAGGAAGGAGAGCGAATACTCTGATCTGTCTTTTCCAGTCCTTTGATCTCCTGTTAGTGATTCCCATTGACTAAAACCAACCAAAAGTCAAGTAAACCAAGGTAATGAAGACAATAGTTGTCAATCTCCTGAGGCATAAGAGGAGCAGAAAAAAGTGGAGAAAATACAACTAAATGATTTAGATAAGTTTTCTCTTTTGAATATTGTTGTTGTTGTTATGTGCCCAGACCCGACTCATAGCGACCCCTCCTTGGATTTCCGAGGCAGTATCTCTATGGAAGTAGATTGCCCAAAATTCCTTCTGAGGAGGTGGGTCATATTAGCAGTATATATTTGTTTATTAAATATATAGTCTGTGGCCTCATCCAATTAAACTATGAAATGTTTCCCCCTCAATTCTAAGGGTTTTTTTCTTCTAATAAGTAGTTTCTCCTTCAAGAGCAACAATTTTAAGAATATATTTTAAACTCAATTAATTATCTCTACTCAAATTAACTTTTCCAAAAGAAGTAACCTTCTGTGTAATACTGGATATGTTTTATAAGTTGATGATCTATTGCCCCTAGGTCCTAATATTGATAAGCATTGATAAGATACTTATAATGTGCTTAAAATCATATGGCATGTTGATACCAAGAGTATTTTTCTCTCTTTTACATGAGTATAACATGCGTATTGTATGAAAATATTATTTGTAATCCAAGGATTTGGATTGGCATGGATAAAATTAATAGTTTCATTGCCAAAAGTTATTACTTTCATTATGTAACATTGAGTGTGTGATTTTAATGTTTTATTTTAAGAAAATATATATTCAAATGAAATAGTCTCACAATTTAAAAGGAGCTGTTAACAATAAAAAATCTAATCATCTCTTTGACTAAGTAAAATAATCCAAGCAGGGCACTGAATATGGAGAAAGAAAGCCTGGTCTAAGGTGTGTAGATTAATTAGAGGGAAGATAAATAAGGAGACTGTAGACATGGGAGGGTGGCAAATTCTAGATATCAGAGGAGGAGTATGACTTGTAATAACTAGGTTCATACTGGTGTTTTTTTGTGCTGAAGTAGAAATGGAAACTAGTTATTCAAGGAAGGAGAGGAAATATCAATTAAAGGATTTAATGAGCCATCAACAAGAATAAAAGTGGGAGTAAGTTACAAACGAAAAAGCATAATACATGCTTACAGCCTCCTTTGCTATTTTTTTCTGAATCAATTTATGTTGAAAATTTGAACTTGCTTATTCATTGGGATCTAATTTTTTTTTTCCCTAATTTTCAATGGATTCTTTACAGATGCATGTGACTGTGTTAATTAGTCCATATTTTCCCCAGTTTGTATCTAATTCAAACTATAGTTGGGTTGAAGTTTCTGTACATGGCCAAGAGATTCAACTCAAACATGAAAAAATAATTTGAAATCCTTCAAAACCATTAGAAATGTTAGAGCTCCTGTATTAAGCACTAAAAAATATAGTCCCCTTCAAATGGAACTAAGTTATATTTATTCTTTATTTCAACATCTTTTTAAACAAAATGAGGCCCTAGAGCCCATATAATTTCAATGACACTATAGTGATTCTCTTCATGAGAGTGAGTCCTATTTTACAAACTAAATTATAAATTGCTAGACTTGTGATTCCAGAAGTCAATAGTGCACAATGCAGAGGGAATTGTAGAAACTCAACCAATTTTTGTTTAATTCTACTTAATCCATTTCCCAGCTATCATTTTTCACAATTAAATATCTTATGCTTTTTATTTTTTTTCTCTAGCTTTACAACTAATGCATTAATGCAGAGTGTATTCAAAACCATGCTCCTTTTTCACTCTGTAGTACAATTTCTGAAGGCAGTCACTCAACTTTAAGTCGTATTTAACCCACTTATAAACATCTAAATGAAACAAGATCTGTACCTCACACCACACACAAAAACAAACTCCAGATGGATCAAGGACTTAAATGTGAAACCTAGAACTATACAGTTC
>NW_006921685.1:1488203-1504946 GCF_000298275.1 Orycteropus afer afer
AAAAAAAAAAAAAACATCTAAATGAAGTGTAAATATAAATTGAAACGTTTATACAAACATGAAAATAAAAGCTAACAAATGGCAAACTTGTGAATTATTTTGATCACTATTCTCTGAGCTCTCAAAGCTCTCAAAAGGCTCTAAAATAGTCTTAAAAGCTATAATTTCATTTTGTATTGCCTTTCTGAACACAATATACATTTATTGTCATTTTTGTTTGTTCATGTAAAATAAACCCTCACTATAATTTATTTACCATACAATATACCTATTCTTAAATGATGTATAATAAAATATTATTATCATAGCATCAAAGCCCAAAATTAAATATAACTCTTTTCTCTACAGCTGTAACAGGGTTCCATTATGCTTAAAATTTAAAATTGCTTGATAAACTCTGCATTTCCCAAAGATAACACAAACTCAAAAGAATCAAACCTTGGGATCAGAAGGTACATTAAAGGTTTCATATAGCCATTCATCTCTGTTATCTTACTCCCTGCAGAATGGGTCATAATTCAGTCGTCATAGATAACAGATGTGGGTTTTATATGTGTTTTAAATCCTCTAAGGAAAGATTTGTATGACCTTATAATACCCTTTTAGCACTTTGCTGTTAGCTCTTTATTTATAATCTATCCACTCTATATCTTCTATACATGTTATATCTTTTATAACTTATGTTCTTTTCTTTTGTTCTGAATTCCTTAAACATGTAATAGGTTCTGGAGAATGGCCTGATGTAGAGTTAAACCCTATTGCAATTATTTAAGCTTAGAACAGTAAGGAGTCTTAAATTCACCTAAACTCTTTCCCAATGTTTGAGTCTCTTCTAAAACATCCTTAATGTGTTTGTTCTTCCATTCCTTTAACACTTTCAATGACAAGGATTGTTGTTGTTGCTGCTGTTGTTAGGTGCCATCCAGTCATCTCCTACTCACAGCAACCTCATGGACAGCAGAACAAAACATTGCCCAGTCCTGTGCCAGCCCCACGATTGTTGCTATAGCTGAGCCAACAAGGAGTGTAACAGTTTGCAAAGGCATCTCTGGGAGAGAAGTCTTTTCTGCACTGCTTCCTTCTATTTGGCCACAATATTGACATCTCAAATATTTGAAGAGACTTAATAGTGCTTTTCTCAGGATAGTCACTTCTAAGATAAATATCTGAAATTACTTCATGGGTGAAATTAAAGATACTAGCCCAAAGAAAAGGAGCATGTCTAAAGACCTATAAATATGGATACTTCCATTGGATATCCCATACAGTATTCTGTATCTATAGACAAAGCCAAAGTGTTCCTTGTAAGAAATAATGGGTATATTTCTAAAAACATAAGTTCAAAAGGAAATATAGTTCTGAAATGTTGCAATTACTAATTAAATAGCATCATTCCAGAATTGTGAAACACTTTTGAACTTAAATTTTCAGTCTTTAAGATTTTCTTTGGATCTTATAACCAGTATAAATCTATAATTGCCAACAATAATAAAAGGTACTATTTTTATTAGTCTTAAATATGATCCCATAAAGCTTTGGAAGTAACATTCTAATTCTAGTTTTCCAGAATTTGGTGAACAAGTCAGCAATGTAGACAATATTTCTGTCTTCATCTTCGACTGTTGATGACTCCTAATCTCTATTATTTGCTATCATATGATATCTCTTTCCAGCCTTTTTTCTAGATCCTTTAACGTAGATTTTATAATTAATAATCTGGATTGTATTTTTATTTTATTTTGTAAAGCATAGTGATAGAGTGACCCATAGGTTTTGTGTCTATAGAACAAATGTTTTTAGTTTATGAGTCATTTGGATTCTGTGAAATGAAGTTAGAAGTGCAAAGAATTCTTGTGGAATAATGTTTAAAAAGAGAAGGAAGCAGGATTGGGTAGAGGGCGTTATTAGTCTCAATTGTAGAAATGACAAAATTTCTGATAACCCAAAAGGAGCTTCAGAGAAAAATTTACATATTAGAGGTGTTCTGTATTGGATCAAAATGGTTAGATTCTTTTTTTTTTTTTCTTTTTTTTCTTTTTTTACTGTGACTTAAGTGAAAGTGTACAGAGCAAATTGGTTTTCCATTCAACAAATCATGCACATTTTGTTCCATAACACTGATTGCAATCCCCACAACGTAACAACTTTCTTTCCACTTCCTGCCTGTGTTTACACTTTCCATTTCTCCTTCTTCTCTAACCCTTCTGTTTTCTGAGCTTTATCCCTGGGCAAATGTTGCCCTTTTGATCTTATATGATTGATTGTTCTAAGGAGAGTGTACCTCCCTGGTGGTATTTTTATTGTTCTTGATAGGTAGGCCTGTCTATAGTTTGGTTAGAAGTTGAGCTATGAAGGTGAGTTCAGTCCCAGGCTTGAAGGGTGACTAAGGTATAGTCTTGAGGGATCCATCAGTCTCTATCAAATCAGTAATCCTGGCCATTTTTATGATAATAAGTTTTGTTTCACATTTTTCTCCCACTCCATCCAGGACTTTCTGTTGTGATCACGTTAAGAACGGTCAGTGGTAGCCAGGCACCATCTAGTTCTTATGGGCTAAGGGTCATGGATTCTGAGGTTTGTATGGTTCATTAGTCCTTTGGACAAATTGTGTCATGTGTCTTTGATTTTTTTCAATCTTCTTTGTTCCAGATGGGGAAAGACCAATAGTTATATGGCCACTCACAAGTTTTTAAGACACCAGACATTCCTCCTCAAAGTAGGATATAGAACATTGTCTTTGTGGACTATATTATATTGATGGTGATGTGCCACACAACTATGACCCTGAGTCTCCCTGGCCCAGGGACTCATTCCTTCAAGTTGTTATGTTATGGCAAATAAGTTTCCATAGCTTTGTTCCATCTGTCTACTATATTTTTGGATATATTTAGAATGCACTGATGGGTGTAGTCCTGTTCATCTACCCATACCTGTTCATTTTGCCTCTGCCCATGTATCCACTCATAGATTGTTTGTTATTTCTGACAATGTGGAATTGTATATTTACCTTTGTTGTTTCTTACTCTCATGCACTTCTCTGTGTCCACTTTTTGTTAGTGATACAGTGTTGATCACCCATTCATCGTACATTGCCTTCCCCTTTACCCAAATTAATACTTGTTTATTACCTAGACCTTTTATTACTAGAGTCTTGCTCTGTTATTGGCTAGGGGTACCATGAAGAAAGGGTTACCATCACTCAAAAGCAGAAGTGGACCTGAAAGTATTAACAGCTGGAGGCTGTCAGCTAAACTTAATTGTCATAGCTGAGCAATGATCCCTTTCTTAATATGTAAGGGTGAAAGTGGAGGATGGGATCTGAACACTGTATCTCTATTACTGTCACAGTCCACCTCTTGCACCACGTGAATCCATTTCTCTGTATTTACAGAGAGCTCATCCTCCAGGACTTATATGGATATCTTTTTCAAAAAGAAAATATAGAACAAAGAGGTTAGAGAATAGAAAGCTACACCCCTGTCACTGTAGTTCACTCCAAGGCTTCAATCATCTCCCTCCTCCTTTCTAAATTTTCCTTGCCCTCAGCTGACAAATGTAATAGTCATTATGGTTTATATTGTAGTAACACAAATTTTCATATCTAAAAGGTCTGAGTCCTCAGGAACACACCTTTCTTAAATCAGCATTGCTGAACTTTTCCATTTATAGTCCCAACTGAGAAAAGAAGTACCAAAAAACAACTAAGTGGATCTCCTCAGTCCCACATAAATTATTCTCTGTCCCTGTGTCATGAAAGCAGTCCTACTTCCTCTTGATGATCGAGTCAATTACCTTCTGTTAAGAATAGGATCTTCTTGACTGCTGCTCCCTGGTCATAAGGAGTCCAGAGTGCTCAGCAAGAGACTCTTGCTTATAGTTCTCAGAGATCCCTGTTTCATTCACTGACAAACATGTGGATCCTTGCAGAGTCCAGAGTTTTAGGGACAATATACACAATCCCCCTGTGAGTCACTGGAAATGATAATAAGTGGAGATCCTTCTGCTTCCACTTCTTGGTTTCTGGACCTGTTTATTTTCCCTATTGGATTTACAGCACCAAAAATAACTCTCTGATTCAGTGACTATATTACATCCTGGAATGTGGCATTTCATTCTCACAGTATATGATCTTTAATCTAGCACTACAGTTATGCCTTAAATAGACCATTCCAGTACTCTGTAAGATTAGCTGCTTATGTGGGGTGTGGTATATAGTTCATCTAATAGGTCTATTTGCTGTGGGCCCACCTTCTCACCTTTTTCACTGTGAAGTGGATCCCATGGTCATGTGTTTTTTATGGAGATTCAGTGCTTGAGTATCAAGCACTCTGTGAGCCCCTGATGAGTGGTGTTGATTGAAGTCCTGCAGGAAATGAAGACAGTATCTAAAATAAGTGTTTATTCTCATAGGAAGAAATTGTGGGTCTAGGGCTGTACCACACTGAACATGTCCCAAACCACCTGATCTCAAAAGATAAGTAGGGTCAGGCCTGGTTAGCACTTGGATGAGAGAAGTAATTACTGGTGTTTCCAGGGAAAAAGGTCTCAGTTAACAACATAGTCAAATTGCTACCAAGTAGCTGGATTGTCTTCTCAAATAATAATGCCATTACAAGAACTCATAAATGATCTCATTGTGGTCATGTTTCTTTCCCATCTTTTGAAGTACATGTGTCTTACCAAGACCCCCAGCACTCTTGCTACCTTTGCTTATCCTGCTTGATAAGCCTGAAATCATTTATTCAATGGATCAATATGATGTTTGGTGTTACGTTAATTTAAATCTCTTCAGACTATATTGTGACAGAGACTAGGAGAGCTGACATAGTCTTGGGACAGTTATGAATGCATATTGTTCTCTGTTCTATGTGAATATAAACTACTGGAAGATAAAATAATTTATTCACCAAATGAATGGGCATATATCATGTACCTGAGGCCATATTAATCTGCTCTGGGAATGATGCCAGGTACAGCATGATAGTTCCATGAGAACTATTCTTTGGTTGAGATTGAGGTAGTCTATAGTCATCTCCAGGATCCATTTGGTTTCTGCAAGAGTAATATTGGCAACTTAAAAACAGATATAATAGGTATCCTTTAGGTCTTCATTGGTGACACTAATCCTTGGCCAGTGAGGGGCATTTTCAGAGGCTTTTGCCTGGCCTTCCTCAATGTAGTCCAAGAACCCAATGCAGAGACTTCTTCAACTGTCAAGAATGCCAATCCCAATTATATATTAGAAAACACAGAACGTTTAGATCCACTTACCCAGTGGATCCACAATAAGTTAGTTGGCCCAAACTATACTTATTACCTGGTCCCTATATGCCCTCACTTTACTGGAAGTTGGGCAAAGATGATGCTTCAAACTTCTGGTTATCAATGACAGCTGAATATTGTATCCAATAGTCCTCAAAGTATTAGTGCATTCCCATTTCCCAATATTCAGTTAGTAAGGTGAGTAGCCATAGGTTCTTTTGTGGAAGGACTAGGAAAATAATTATAGAATATACTTGCAATGATGCAAAAAGTTCCTTTTTCTTGGTAGCCCTTTTACCTCATCAGTCAATCAATGAGTTCCAGATCTGAAAACTAGGTAACATTTGTAAACTAGGCAAAAATTTGTGATATTTTATTGGGACAATGACCTTCAGTCTTGTTCATCCATCCTTACTTTCTTTTGATTATTTATTATAAGCAGCACCCTCATTAGCTGCCCATATATTTTTCCCCTAGTGAAATTAGGTTCAACTAAGCAGCTCCACGAGTCTCTGAAGGTCAAACACTGGACTTCCACTCTAACACTTGTTACAATTGTGATTCCTGGTTTCTGAAAGTTTAAGTGCTGCTATTTGGCTCTATTACTTTAGAGCATTGTAATCCCCACTGCTTTCAAAAAGCTGTTTCATTACAATCTCTCTCCCATAAGTCCTGCCTTATAAAGGAGAGCCACTACTAAACTTTCAATGATGCTGTCAGCCCTTTCACCAATGTGTTCCTGTTCATGAGGTGAATGGTATGTACTCCTGGCTTTGTGTGTGTGTGTGTGTGTGTGTGTGTCCTAATGGGTCTAGTCCATCACACCAATTTCCAAGTTTTTTTGTTTTGTTTTAATTACTTCCTGTACTATCTATCATGTCAATTTAGGTATTTCAACTTTGTTCAAAAAAAGGCCATAGTTCTCTCCAAGCTTCCAAAAGTTATCTTTGCAGTGTGTTTGCTCCATCCCCTAGAATCCTTGCTAGGGTATGAAATTTACTATCCTGAAATCACATACCTTTGACTTTCATTCTGGAACCCCCAAAATCCAGTCCAAAAGGTATTCCATCAGCTCTTGCTAGTTCACACTGGCTTATTCTTATAGATTCTTTGGGATAAAGCTCTCTTCTTTATCAACATTAATATATGCCCAATTGGGTTATGTTTCAACTTAACTCTAATTATTGTCCTAATAACTAGAAGAGAAGATGGGAACTAATCCTCTGAGGGGTCCCTCTTGCATTGTCAGGGAAAGACTTGGGCAATGTCTTCCCATATGACAGTGTGCTAAGCTCTTAAGAGAGAGGAATGGACTACCTTGGAGATTCTAAAGGGCAAAGGAAGTGGTGTACAAAAGCTTTCAGGGGTATCCAGCCAGATGATCAGGGCCATGTGTCAGGGGCAAGATTTTCCCAACCTAGGTACTGAGCTTGACATTATTATCGTGCCTTGGCTGAGCAGTCAGCGATCTTTAATATTTAGTGACTCTGACTATTAAATCATGAATTTAGTCACAGCATATTGTGTTTTCCCACTGCATCTCTAATAACAGAAAGCTCCTAAATCATTGCCAATAAAAGTTTCAGTAATTGGATCAGCATCTTGTGCTAGGGATTACTTATACCTCACACAACACCTGAATTGAGGTTCTATTTGGCAGCCAGTCATTAAACAACCTGGACCCCAAATTCCATCCCACTGGCTGATTTATTGAGCCACTTCCAGTATTAGTATGTCAACTGAGTTCTCCAGGAGGAAGATCTGGAGGCAGAGTTAATACAAATGGTTTATTGGCAAGTAACACTTGAGAAAGAAAAGGGGAAAAACAGAACCAGGTAAAAGGAACAGACACGACAAAATGTCTGCCAGCAACCACAGAGATCTGGTGCAAAAACTTCCTGTTAGAGCAATCTCATGTTGGTCAAAAATGTCACTCCTTGTTTAGTCCTTGTCTGGAACCACCCTGAGAAAAGCATTGACTCAAAACTGAGGCTGACTGAAACATTTATGAGGTGAAGGCTGTCTGTTTGCTATAATCTCCTCTGGAGCATCTCTTTGTCTGTCACAATTTAAGTCCTAAGGCCTTGTCAAAAAAAAAAAAAAAAAAGCATTCAGGATTTTGAATGCTGGACTGTCTACAACATTGACCTGATGCATCTGAGTAATGACATTGTTAAAGTCACCTCTATTGAAGGTCAAATTTTTAGGCAAAATGAAAATGCAATTCTTGGCCAACCTGGTCCTCTATTACAGATCTACAGCCATTAAGTGTCAGAGGTATCTTTCTTTACTAAAATGTGCTGATTGTTCTTCAGAAACTTGCTTTCATGAAGGTGTTTCCAAATTGATTTTCTCATCGTTGGTCTTGCTGCTTCTTTTGCAGTAAGTCTTATCTGAGTTAATCTATTACCTTATATATTGCTGTGACCATAACTCAGATAAAACATAACACATTTTTATTTTGTCACTCCATTATTTTTGCAGTAAGTCAATATAATCTTAGGTGAAGCATGCCTAGCTCAGCATTTATTGATCTGTCAGTTTGCTCATTGTTTACATCCAAATACCACTTGTCAGTTCTGGCCCTATTACAATTATCTTCTCATATGGGAAATGACAGCTTCAATGCCCAAATATAAGTCAATTTCCAAGGTGAGTTACTTTCAAGATTCTGGTATAAAATGTGTACCCCACCTCCCCCCTCTGGGCATGGAAGATGGATGATTTTCATTTTCTAGCTAAAAAAAAAAAAAAGAGAGAGACAGAGAGAGAAAAACTCATATATCTATCTTAACAAGATGCAACTTTCTTCCAAACAAGTAAAACATATTTTAATCTGTATCACAGTGCATGAGAGCACAATAGATGTTCAATAAATGCTAATCTTTATTAATATGGGTTTGAACAGCTGTGAACATGTTCTGTCAATTAACAGGAGTCAATTTTGGTGAGGTGGGATGGGGATCATGAAGAAAGGCAGGTTGAAGCAACTGTTCCAACTTCCACAGAAATTAAATTTAATTGGTCTTTCAAAACCTAACTCAGCAGATAGGAATCCTTTTACTCATTGTTAATATTGAGTTCTCATGTGTTTAAGCTTCTTTCTGTTTATTTGGAAATATTTTCCAACCACCTTAACTCTTTAAAGCCATGGAGATGTTAGTGCTTTACTTCTTACCTACCCTCATTTCTAGAAAGAGATGTAATATCTAAATCAGTTACCCAATGTCCTAACTACACTTCTAATTCCAAAGAATTTTACTGCTGCCATCCTTTATCATAAAAGTATCTTCTCATTTTTCATTTTGTATATGAAGTTACAGTAATCCTTTCTTGGGCTCAGCTCTTAACCTAATTTTTTCCTTGGACCCTCATTATCTCAGGAACATCTATATAAAGCTCACTTATCCACTAAAATTTTTATTGACTTAGCCACACATTTTGGCACTTGGAAGAGAGTAGATTTTGAATTCAATGTCTTTCATTATAATACTGCTGTGGACGTGACCATTGCAACCTATTAGATGTACATGGTTTGCGTGTTTCTTTGGTAAATCTTTGAGATTCTGGGTCTTGGTTTAGAACTTCTAACCAAACCAAACCAGTTGCTGTCAAGTCAATTCTAATTGGTGACTCTATATGTTCAGAGTAGAATTGCACTCCACAGGGATTTCAAGGCTGTGATCTTCCAGAGGTCACTCTGGGTGGGTTTCAGCTTTCTTCTGAGCTACCCCTGGATTGATTCAAACAGTCAACCTTTCAGTTAGTAGACCTCTTAACCAATTGCTTAACCAAAGTCCTTCCCAACTCTACAATTGTGTAATCCTAATTATTTGGCTTTGTTTCTTTGTCCAGTGTTATGTTCTATGTCAATTTTAACATTTTGTCAGTACTCATCATAGTAGTTAACTTAATACATATAGGTGTTGTTTTGGCTACCTAGTAGGAGCTCTGGTGGTGTAATGCCTAAGGTGTTTGACTGCTAACCAGAAATCTGGTGGTTCAAACTCACCAGCCAATTCTCAGAAGGAAGATTGGACAATCTACTTTCATAGAGATACTGTCTCAGAAACCCAAGGAGGGGTCGCTATGAGTCGGGATCGGCATGACAGCAGTGAGAGAGAGAAAGATAGAGAGAGAGAGAGAGAGAGAGAGAGAGAGAGAAATAGTACCACTCTGGCAAGAATATGCCACAAATAGGATGGCTTGAACAAACAGGAGTTTATTCTCTTACAAGCTAGAAGTCCAAGTTCAAAGTGCCAGACTCTAGGGACTGGATGAAGCCCGTCAACCTTGGCCTTCAGCTCTGCCTCTGGCTCCCAGCCCACTGACGCTGGAGGCTTTCTTCACTTAGGCAGCTTCTGGCTGCTGAGGTTGACACACCCAAGGTCAACACATAAAAATGTCCAGTCCCAATGTTACCAAACAACACAACAGGCCATTGATTAGTCCATTGAAAGTCTCAAGATTGGCAGAGCATGGCAGGCTACTAAACAATGACTAGGCTACACAGAGTGTTCACGCATGCCCTAAACTAGAGACCATTCTGAAAGCTTCTGCTTACATATGGGAAGCAGGCCACATCCCTAAAGTAGCTACTCAGCTGCTTGTGGTAGATCCAACCATGGAGTTAATTGCCAGTCTCATCAAGAATAATAACTACCACCAGCTGCCCAGCCCTCAACCAGGCCCAGCCAAGTTGACACACAACCTTAACTACCACAGATGCAAAATAAATACTTGCTGAAAAATATAAATGAGTGAATTCATTAATTTAGGGCTTTACTGGATTGTTGTTTTTATAAGCCGTCTTTTCTGCCCTGACTCATAGTGACCCCTCCTTGGGGTTTTGAGGCGGTATCACTACAGAAGTAGATTGTCAAAGCTTCCTTCCAAGGAGTGTCTGGTGGGTTTGAACCACCAGCCTTCTGGTTAGCAGTCAAATGTCTTAGGCACTATGCTACCAGAGCTCCTTCACTGTCTTAGAAATTATAATTTAGTTCATGAGATTTAGTTATAAATTCCACTGATTGTCTACAGTATGGAAAGCCTTAGTCACTATTCCATTCAGGTGTAAAAGTAGTATTTACTTACTTAAAAAAAATTAGAAAAGTTTTTCTAGAGAACAGATTCATTGTTAGACACATGCAAACAATCCAGAATGAGTATTGTTTGAGGTGAACAATCTGGTAAGCAATAATTTTCTGAAATATTTTAATTTATTTTTATTTTTAATACTCTTTACTCATCAAGTTATTGTAAAGGCAACATATATTCATTGTGTCCAAGACCATTATAAAACCCAAAGTAGCTCAAAATATATAAATACATATGGATATAAATTATTAAAAATGTTGGAAAAAATGGCCTAAAATGATCCAGAAGAACAGTGGCAATCGATTGTTACTCTTTTAAAGTTTATCTCCGAAGATAAAAGTTCATTTTGGCTCAATGAGAGGGAGCAGCCTGATTAAGATCTAGTAGCAGGTGATGATGAGCTTAGCATTATTCTGTGTGAATTGAAATGGGCAGATGTCAATATGAGACCAAGATTAGTTTCTATGAAAAGAGAAAGGAAGTTTAGACATTTCTAATAAAAATGTTTAACCATGAATTAGTCCTCTGCTCAGTACCTTATACATGTACCATTCATATATACTTGTAGCAAGTTATAACATCGTAATAAGTATGTGTGACACTTGAAAATGACTGAATGTTGGGTAGGAATAGATGTATAATACAGTGTACTTTTTTAAAGAAATGTATTAATTCATAGGGAAATCTAATCTGAAAGTTAATTTCTTAATATTCAAGTTAGCTAGAGTGTAAATGGAAAAAGAAAAACCTGGAAAATAAGAGAAAGAAGCAAACAAAGAAAGGAAGAAGACAATGGAGAAGAAGAGAAAGAAAAGGAGAGATAAAGTGAAAATTAAAATGAGATTATAATAAAATGGCAGAAATAGAACACCATTACCAGTGCAAAGTAACAGGGACCTCAATCCTAGTGTGGGCCGTTTTTAACATTTTCCACACATGAATACTGAGCACAAGGAAATTTCTCAGCAAATTGAGGATTACTTATATATTTAGAAAAAAAATTTTCAAGTGAATATGCAAAAGATTATGTTGGAGATAATAAACA
The DNA here is from genome assembly GCF_000298275.1 of Orycteropus afer afer. Classification (NCBI taxonomy): domain Eukaryota; kingdom Metazoa; phylum Chordata; class Mammalia; order Tubulidentata; family Orycteropodidae; genus Orycteropus; species Orycteropus afer. The sequence continues at coordinate 1,499,608 of NW_006921685.1, forward strand.
ACCCACAATACTCAGTTTTCAACGTTGTATTCTTGTTTTAGGCTTCTCAAAATTTTTGTTTTTTGACATTTGGTCAATAAAGTATGAAATTGCTTGTTTTAGGCTCTGTTGTTGACAAAACTTTTGCTTTGCTGTTCAGACAATAATTTCAACACGTATTTTTACATTTTTGTAATTTTAAAGGCCCCTAGCCTTGTCATAAAATATGTTAATCAGTGAAAAAATATTCAGAACCGAGGCCAGAAGAGTTAAGAATATAAATCTCTTCAATCACTACATTAATATATGTACTTGGAAAAGTCATTTGTCCTATTTACCTCTACTCACTCAAATGTAAATGTAGAGATTTAACCAACATCTTTCAACCCAGTACACAATGACAGTTAAAAAAAAAAAGAAGAAGAAGAAGAAGAAGAAGAAAAGAACCATAGATGCAAGTGAAATTAACAAGAGCTTGGGAAATGACTAATAATACAAAAGGATCCCTAGTGGCACAGTGGTTTAAGCACTCAGATGCAAACAGAGAGGTCAGTGGTTCAAGTCCATCAGCTGCATTGTGGGAGAAAGAAGTGATAGTCTACTTCTGTAAAGATCCCAGCCTTGGAAACCCTATGAGGCAGTTCTACTCTGTCCTATGTGGTCATTATGAGTTGGAATCTACTCAATGGCAATGAGTAAGGACTGACAAGGTGTAGCTTGGATATATACACCAAGCTATCGGAGCTTTTTTTTCTTTATTTCCAACTGTAAGTACGTCAGAGACTATGAACATCAAGATTTACCCCCAGAATTATATATGCCATTCAATAAGCCCTGGAGAAAATATTTCTGACTGATATTGGCCAGCTTCCTGGCAATATTAAGCTGGGTCAGGGACATATCCTAACAATTATAACACATCTTGTAAAACATCCCCATATTCTTTTAAGAAATAAATCATTTCATGCTCACCTATTTTTACCATCAGATGTGTGCAATATTATTTAGTTTATAGAAAATAAATTATAGCTAAACTCTGTCCAAAATGCTTGCTATGTCTTCTCCACCACTTCATCTCCCAAAGCAGAGTGCTATTAATCTGTTAAGGAACTTCAGGGAATGCTTTTAGACAGAAAGATCAGAAGGCTGTGATGCTTAAAGGCATAAAGCCAGACAGGGTATGCATAAATGAATGTAATCATCATTTTGTTCAACTTACAAAGATGAGAAATTTCTAGCATTCTTCCAAATTTTGACCGAAGTATCTTAAAAGAATAAGAAAGCAAGGAGGATTTGAAGCACTTCTTGATGAATAACAAAGACTACTGCCTTCAGTATAGATTACGCCTCAACATAAAGAATACAAAAATCCTCACAAGTGGACCAATAAGCCATGGCTGGATAAATGAATAAAATATTGACTCAACATTGATAGAAACATCAGTCAAGAAATCAAAGAAGTATTGGGCAAATCTGCTGCAAAAGACCACTTTAATGTGTTAAAAAACAAAGATGTCACTTTGAAGACTCAAATGTTCCTGATTCAAGTCATGGTATTTTCAATTGCCTCATATATTTGTGAAAGCTAGAAAATGAATAAAGAAGACTGAAGAAGAATTGATGGCTTTGAATTATGATGTTAACAAAAATTATTGAATATACCATAGACTTCCAGAAGAATGAGTAAATCTGTCTTGGAAGATGTATGGCCAGAACGCTGTTTAGAAGTGAGTATGGTGAGATTTCTTCTCAATTACTTGGGACATGTTATTAGGAGGACCCAGTCCATGAAGGAAGACATTATCCTTGGTTAGGGAAGTCACTCAGTGAGATAGATTTACAAAGTACTGCAACAAAGGTGTCAAGCATAGCAATGATGTTGAGAATGGAATGGGACAAGTAATATTTTGTTCTGTTGACATAGAGCTGTTATTAGAAGGAACCAACTTGATGGCACCTAACAACAACAACAACATCAAATCCCAAAGGAAAAGAACTTCATAAATTCAAGTCAAATTACTCTATAAATCTGAATGAAGCAAATGGAAACCTAATGTTATTTTAAAATTTTTTACCAAACTTAGTGTTTCAGGTTGAGGGTTTATGTAATAAACTGTTTCAACTACATACGTTCTCAAATGGAGCTTTAAAATTGAGCTGAAGATTGATTCCTAAACTTTGAATACTTTTAAAAGACGTTTGCCTTTTTTCTCAGAATGGCAAATTTTCCCAACCTTTAATATATAGACTATCTGTTCCTTCTCTCTGTTGAAGCACTGAACTGGTTCCCATCAATGACTCATGGCTAACCCATTTGTTAGAGAGTAGAACTGCTCCATAGCATTTTCTTGGCTGTAATCTTTATGGAAGCAGAACTATCGGGTAGGTTAACTTCTCCATAGGGTTTTATTTTAGGTTAGTAGTTGAGTACAATCGGTTTTACCATATAGGAACCTTGTTTAAGTACAAGTTCTACTAAATTTCAGTTTACTCACTGTGTTCTCTCTCTCTCCTTCTTAGAGATTACATTTTTTATGACATTCGTTTCCATCCTACATCTTCAGCCCTCTCTTTCTACTGAATGATTCCTTTCAATATTTAATGTGTTTTATTCATACATTTATCTTAAAAAGAAAAAGCCTTGACCTCATAGCCCTCCTAATATCCACACTATTTCTGTGTTGTCCTCCACAGTTAAAGTTTTTTCAGTGTTTAAAAAGATATGCAATCCCTTATCTCTCATTTACTGTTTGTCTGACTTCAAAGTGATTATCTACATCTACCATACTAAATAGTGCTCTTTCAAATGTCATCAAATACATTTTGTTGCTCAATCTAGGGGACTCTCTTTTACCTGTATCTTATTGGTTTATCACTATAAATAGGCTAGGTTTTGCTGCAGTAACAAAAGACCCAAACAACAACAACAATGGCTGTGTCTCACTCATGATACATGTCCATCATGATCAGCTTTGGTGGTTCTCCAAATGGCTTTCACCCAAGGAACCATATTGGTGAAACATTCTCTACCTGGAACATTATCTGTTGTCATAGCTAAAGGAAAAGGGGTAAGTAAAGGATATGCTAGATGGACATCACAACCAATCCATGATCATGCCTGACTTTAGTATGGAGGAACAGTGACTATTGAAGAGTCATATTTGGCAGCTAAACTAGTTTCTCACAGTTGATTACGTCATTTCTGTAACATTCCTATCAGCTGGCTTTCATGAGATCATTCTATCGAGATTTTTGTCTTACTCTTTTCAGCCACTTTAATGACTCATTTTCTTATCTAACCTCTGAAGTTTGGAGTTCCTCAGGACTCAGTATTAGGACTTTCTTACTATGCATTCTCTCCCTACATGTTCTTCATCCAGTGGTTAAGCACTCAGCTGCTAACTGAAAAATCAGTGGTTCAAACCCACTCAGCAGCTCCATGAGAGAAAAAAAGCCGACAGTCTGCTCCCACAAATATTTCAGCCTGGAAAATTCTTTATGGCAGTTCTACTCTGTCCTATAGGATCACCATGAGTGGTAATGGATTCAATAGTAAACAACAACAGCAATATATTTATAACTCTTAATTATGTATCTCTAGCATAGACCCCTCTTCTAAGTCTCAGGCTTATCTGTCTAATTGCTTCTTAGACTTACCCACTAGGATATTTCATAAGCATTCCACATTTAGCAGGTCTAAAATAAAGATTTAGTCTTCTCCTGTCAAATCTAATTTCCCACAGTCTTCTTATCACAGTAAATTACATCTTCACACACCTAATTGCTAATTTCAAAAACCTGGAAATTGTCCTTGATACGTCCCTCTCCTTTGTCCCATATACAATTCAATACCAAGTTCTGATGAATATCTCTCCAAATATCTTCTCAAATAAGTCCACTTTTTATCATATCTCTACCCTAAGTTAAAGAATTAATATTCTGTCACTTGAAATATTGGAGTAGTCTCTTAACTTCTCCCAATATTCATCCCTACCCACTGTCCTCCATTTCCATGATTTCTCCACAGAAAATTCAAGTTGATCAATTAAAACACAAAACCAGATTTGACCACATCAGTCCTTGATCTAAACCATAAAATGACATCTCACTGCATTTAGAATAAAATCCAAACTCCTTAATATGTTCTAAAAGTCATGCTCTCTCTCTCTAATCTCATCTTTGCCCTTGTTTCTCCACTCTTGAGTCAAGTTGTCATTTTTCAGTGTCTGTTGTTGGTAGCTTCTGTTGAATCAGCTCCTACTCATGGTTAACTGATATACTACAGGGTAGAACAGTTCAATAGAATGTTCTTGGCTGTAATCTTTATAGAAGCAGAACAACAGGCCTTTCTTTCTTCCACAAAATTGTTGAGTGGGTTCAAACTACCAATCTTTGATTCAGCAACAGATTGCAACCCACTTGGACCACCCAGGATCCTCTCTCTTCATTGCGTAGAGCATATTAAATTATTTCCTAACACAGATATTTTTAATGTTATTATTTCTGTCTGGGTACTTTTGGTAGTTAAGGTTAGGTATCAACTTGGCTGGGCCTGGTTTTGAGCAGCTGGAAAGCTGGTTGTAGTATTCCCCATGATGACACTGGTAATCAGCTCCATGGTGGAATCTACTGTGAGCATCTGAGTACCTATTTTAGAGATGTGGTCTGCTCCAGTATATAAGGAGAAGCTTTGGGAATGGTCTCCAGCTTCTGACACTTTTGAATCTTGCTTGCAGCTGAGTCATTATTCAGCAGCCTGCCACATTGTCTGCTGATCTTGGGACTATTAACTGAACTTGAATCAATGGCCTGTCATACGGTTTCATAATATCAGGACTATGCTTTTTTTCCTTGTCTACCTTGGGTTTAGTGTAGTGTCTAAGTCACTTGACTGCTAATCAGAAGGCTGGTGATTTTGGCTGGTGGTTAAAACCTACCAGCCACTCCTTGGAAGGAAGGTTGGGAAATCTACTTCTGTAGTGACACTGCCTCGGGAACCCAAGGAGGGGTCGCTATGAGTCGGGTCCAACTCAACAGCACATAACAACACAACAACAACAACAACAACCTTGGGTTTGTCGGCCTCAGCAGCCAGCAGCTGACTGAGTGATGAAAGCCTCCAGCTTCGGTGGGCTGGGAGCAAAAGGCAGAGCTGAAGCCCATGATCAAAGGGCTTTCACTCAGCCTTTAGAGTATCAAGTCCATAGCCCTTGATACTTTAAACTCAGACTTCTAGCCTCCAAAACTGCATAGAATAAACTGGTATTTGTTCAAGTCATCCCATTTGGAGTATCTTTTGTTAGAGCAGCACTGTTGTTGTTGTTGTTAAGTGCCGTCGAGTCGTTTCCGACTCATAGCGA
>NW_006921685.1:1508551-1519276 GCF_000298275.1 Orycteropus afer afer
GACGGCACATAACAACAACAACAACATAACAACATAATTTGTCCTTGCATTATACTTCAAAAAGGAGTGTATATGAATCTTATCAAGCTTAATTGTCTTATTTCTACAAGACATATGCATGTTTTATAGTACATGGGATGTTTCAATAAATAATTGTTAAATCTAAGAATACCTGGATTGGTGGTTTATATATTAATCAGATGGTTTATATATTAATGCAGGGAACATTGAAATAAGATGGATAGAATACACAGAGTCACTATACCAAAAAGAATATGTAGATGATCATCCATTTCAGGAGGTGGCGTATGATCAAGAACCAATGGTATGAAGGAAAAAGTTGAAGAGACATTGAAGGAATGGGTGAAGAACAAGGCTCCAGGAATTGATGGAATACTTATTGAAATGTTTCAACAAACAGATACCACATTGGAGGCATTCACTTGACTATGCCAAGAAATTTGGAAGATGAGTACCTGGCCAACTGACTGGAAGAGATCCATACTTATACCCATTCCAAAGAAAGGTGATCCCACAGAATGTGGAAATTTTCAAATAATATCACTGATATCACACACAAGTAAAATCTTACTGAAGATAATTCAAAAATGGCTGCAGCAATATATTGACAGAGAACTTCCAGAAATGCAAGTTGGATTCAGAAGAGGATGTGGAATGAGCGATATCATTCCTGATGTCAGATGGATCTTGGCTGAAAGAAAATGATATCAGAAAGATGTTTACTTGTTTTATTGACTATGCAAAGGCATTCTACTTTGTGGATGATAACAAATTGTGGATAACATTAAGAAGAATGGGAATTCCATAACATTTAATTGAACTCATGAGGAACCTGTAAATAGATCAGGAGGCTATCATTCAAACAGAACAAGGGGATACTGCATGGTATAAAATCAGGAAGGGAGTGTGTCAGGGTTGCATCCTTCTACCATACTTATTTAATCTGTATGCTGAGCAAATAATCCAAAAAGCTGGACTATGTGAAGATGAATGTAGCATCAGGATTGGAGGAAGAGATATGAAGACAACACAACTTTGCTTGCTGAAAGTGAGGATGACTTGAAGCACTTACTGTGGAAGATTAAAGACTATAGTCTGCAGTATGGATTACACATCAACATTAAGAAAACAGAAATCCTCACAAGACCAATAAACAGCATCATGATTGTTCTGGTTACCTAGTACTGCTCTGACAAGAATATACCACAAATGAGATGGCTTGAATAAACAGGAGTTTATTCTCTTACAGTTTGGGAGGTTAGAAGTCCAAGTGCAAAGTGCCAGGCTCTAGGAGCTGTGTGAAAGCCCCTCAACTTTGGGCTTCAGCTCTGCCTCCTGCTCCCGGTCCACTGGAGCTACAGACATCTTTTCACTCAGACAGGTGCTGGATGCTGAGGCTAACAAGCTCAAGGTGGACAAGTAAAAAGGCACAGTCCTGATGTTACCAAACCACATGGCAGGCCATTAATTTAAGTCCATTGTAAATCCCAAGGTCAGCAGAGCATGGCAGGCTGCTGAACAATGACATGGCTACATGCAGGGTCCAAGTATCCCATAAGCTCAAGACTATCCCCAAGACTTCTACTTATACATAGGAAGCAGACCACATCCCAAAGACATCTACTCAGCTACTTGTTGTTGATCCCACCGTGGAGTTGATTGCCAGTCTCATCATAGAGAATAACTACCACCAGCTTCCCAGACACTCAACCAGGCCCAGCCACATTGACACACAAACATAACCACAACAACAATGAATAGAGAAAAGATTGAAGTTGTTGAAGATTTCATATTGCTTGGTTTTACAATAAAAGCCAATGGATACAGCAGTCAAGACATCAGACAACATATTGCTGTAAAAGACCTCTTTCAAGTGCTGAAAAGCAAAGATATCTCCTTGAAGACTAAGGTATACCTAACCCAAGGCATGGTATTTTCAATCTCCTCATATGCATGTGAGAGCTGGACAATTAATAAAGAAGACCAAAGAAAAGTTAATGTCTTTGTGTTGTAGTGCTGGGAAAGAATGCTAAAAGTACTGTGGACTGCTAAAAGAAGTAACAAATCTGCCCTGGAAGAAGTGCAGCTGGAATGCTCCTTGGAAGTGAGAATAGCTAGACTTCGTCTCACCTACCTTGGTCATGTTGTCAGAAGGGACCATTCTCTGGAGGAGAATGTCTGAAGAAGGATGTCATGCTTAGTAAGTGGAGGATCAATTAAAAAGAGGAGGCCATCAATGAGATAGATTGACAGAGTGGCTGCAGTGACAGGCTCAGATATAGTAGGGATTGTGAAGCTGGCACAGGACTGGGCAGTTCTGTTGTACATAAGGTTGATGAGTCAGAGACAACTCAATAACACATAACAGCAACATATTAATCAAGTGACAATTTGAAAAGATAAAATGGTATCATTATAAGATGTGAATAAGGTAAAATTATTTAACAAAGGCATTTACTTTAAATTCTTTAAGAGATTTGCAAAATTATTTTTAATTTTTTAAAATCAACTGCATTGAGGTATAAATACAAATACTAAAATATACCCATTAAATGTATATAAACCAGTGAGTTTGACAAATGTAACCACAATCACAATCACAATCTATATTTATATTTTGGTCACATCAAAATGTTCCCTTATACTTCTTTGCAGTTAAACTTCCTCTCAGGCTTACCTTCTCACAAGGTTCAGACAACTTCTGATCTTTTTGTCACTGTAAATGAATGTGACCTGTTCTAGAACTTCATACAGATAGAATCATAAAGTATATATGCTTTTGTGTTTAGAATCCTTCCACTCAGCCAGCATAGTGTTTTTGAGCATAATGTTATTGTTTGTAACGGTAGTTGACTTCTTTTTATTGATGCTTGGTTTCCATTGTTCTTTCAGCTTGAGAAATGTTGAGCTTGTTCTTCCCTTTTGTTTTCTAACTCCACGTATTTGCATATTTCACTATAATACTTTACTTTGTCTTCTCAAGTTACCCTTTGAAATCCTCTTACATGAAGAACACACTTTTCATTTCTCAAGCTAAAAGAGCTGAAGGAAAAATTCAAGCCTCAAGTTGCAGTACTGAAGGATTCTATAGGGAAATATTGAATGACAGAAGAGACATCAAAAAAAAAAAAAAAAAGGAAGGAATACAGAGTCATTGAACCAAAAAGAACTGATTAATGTTCAAAAGCTTCAGGAGGTATCATACATATGACCAAGAACTGAGGTTCTGAAGGAAGAAGTCCAACCTGCACTGAAGGCATTGGGAAAAAAAAAAAAGGCTCTAGAAACTGATGGAATACCAATTGAAATCTTCAACAAACAGATGCAATGCTGGAATATCTTCATCATCTCTGGCAAGAAATTTGGAAGACAGCTACCCAGCCAACTGACGGGAAAAGATTTATATTCATGCTCATTCCAGAAAAGTAATTTAATAGAATGTACAAATTATCAAATACTGTCTTTAACATCACACACAAGTAAAAGTTTGCTGAAGACACTTAAAAAATGGTTGTAGAAATACATCAACAAGAAATTGCCAGAAATTCAAGCCAGAATCAAAAGAAGATGTGGTATGAAAGATACCAGTGATGCCAGATGAATCTTGATTAAAAGCAGAGAACAACAGAAAGATGCTTACTAACTTTATTGTTTATTGTTGTATTGACTATGAAATGGCTTTTGACTTTATGGAGAACATTACAAATAATGGGAATTCCAGAATATCTAAATGTGCTTAAGAAGACACTGTAGACAGACCAAAGGCAGTCATTTGAACAGAACAAGGAGATACTGTAGGGTTTAAAATTAGAAAGGTATAGATTAGGGTAGCAGCCTTTCATCGTGCTTATTTAATCTATATGATGAACAAATAATCTGGGAAGCTAGACTATATGAATAAAAATATGACATCAGGATTGGAGGAAAGCTCATTAACAACCTGAGGTATTCAGATTAAACAACTTTGCTTGCCAAAGTGAAGGTGATTTGATGTACTTACTGATTACCTAAGACTCCAGTTTTCAGTATGGACTACACCTCAACATAAAGAAAACAAAAATCCTCACAACTGGACCAGTGAGTAACATCATGATAAATTAAGAAACGATTTCATTTTACTTGCATCACAACCAACACTCATGGAAGCAGTAGTTAAGAAATCAAACGACATATTGCATTGGATAAATCTGCTACAAAGGACTTCTTCAAAGTGTTAAAAAGCAAAGACTCTATATTAAGAAATAGGATGCTTTTAACCCAAGCCATAGTATTTTCAATTGTCTTATATGTGAGCCAAAGGAAGGCAGTGAATAATGAAGACTGAAAAAGAATTTATGCATTTGAATTGTGGTATTGATGAAAAATGTTGAATATATCATAGACTGTAAAGAGAATCAACATATCTCTCTTGGAAGAAGTACAACCACAATATTCCATAGCATACCTCATGTACTTCGGGCATATTATCAGGAGGGACAGTTCCTGGGAAAAGACATTATCCTTGATAAAATAGATTTTCAACAAAAAGAGGAATACCCTCAATGAAATGGATTGACATGATGACAGCAACGATGGACTCAAATAAAGCACCGGTTATGAGAATGGCACAGGATATTTCCTTCTGTTGTACACAGGTTTGCTATGAGTCAGAATCAACTCAATGGCACCTAACAACAATATTTCTCCATTGAGAAATATTTTCCATTGTTTGAATGGAGAATTTTATACATATTTTTTATCCATTCACACTTGTTGATAAATTATGGTTGTTTCCTTTTTTGTCTATTCCTGCCCAAATCATTTTATGTATCTTTTTTAAAAAAAAATTTCATAATGAAATACCTAGGAGTGAAATCACTCAGTTATATACAACATGTGTGTTTAGCTTTATAATAAGCTGTCAAACACTTTCTCCAAAGTCATCATAATATTTTATATTCCACTCAGCAATGTATGACAATTCTACTTGTTCTTTTGTTGCCAGCCTTCTTCTTTTTCTTCTTCTTCTTTTTTTTTAAAGAAAACCTTAGCCATTCTACTGGCTAGTTCCTGAACTACAATGTTGTCAGTGATAAGATAATATCCATATGTCTACAAGGAAAACCAGTTAATACTGCTATCATTCAAATTTACACACCACCACCAAAGCCAAAGATGAGGAAATTGAAGATTTTTACAAAATTCTGCAGTCTGAAATTGACCAAACATTCAATCAAGATGTGTTGATTATCACTGGTGACTGGAATACAAAAGTTGGAAATGATGAAGAATCACTGGTAGTTGGAAAATATGGCCTTGATGACAGAAATAAAGCTGGAGATCACATAATAGAATTTTGCAAGATCAACAATTTATTCACTGCAAATAACTTTCTTCAACAACATAAACAGCAGCTATACATGTGAACTTTGCCAGATGGAATACATAGGAATCAGATCAACTACATCTGTGGAAAGAGGTAATGGAGAAGCTCAGTATCTTCAGCCAAAACAAGGCCAGGAACTGACTGTGGAACAGAGCAGTAAAGATATCAATATGTGTGTCTGTTCCAAAGAGAGATGATCCAAAAGAATATGGAAAATATCAAACAATATCATGAATATCATACACAATAAAATTTTAGTGAAGAGAATTCAAAAACAGTTGCAGCAGTATGTGGACAGGGAATTTCCAGAAATTCAAGCTGTATTCATAAGAGGATGTGGAATGAGGATATCATTGCTGATGTCAGATGGAGCTTGGCTGCAAGCAAAGAATGGTAAAAAAAAAATGTTTACCTGTGTTTCATTGAGTATGTAAAGGCATTTGATTGTGTGGATTGTGAAGAATGGGAATTCCAGAACACTTGTTTTCAATAGACGCATATGCATACGAAAGTTGGGCAACGAACAAAGAAAATTGAAAAAGAGTTGATGCCTTTGAATTATGGTGTTGGCAAAGAATACTGAAAATGACACGGACTGCCAGAATAATGAAGAAATCTGTCCTGGGGGAAGTGCAGCTGGAATGCTCCTTGGAAGTGAGAGCAGTCAGGCTTTGTCTCACCTACTTTGATCATGCTGTCAGAAAGCACCAGTCCCTGGAGCAGGATATCATGCTTGGTAAATTGGAGGGGCAGCGAAAAAGGGGAAGATTAACGAGAAGATGAATTGACATAGTGGCTGCAATAATGGGCTCAACTATAGCAAGGATTGTGAGGATGGCACATACTCGGGTAGTGCTTCATACTGTTGTAGATAGGGGCGTTCAGAGTCAGAGATGACTCTATGGTACCAAACAACAACACAACATTATCTAGTGAGGGATAGTTATATCTATCTATCTATCTATATATATATAGTGAGAAGGTTTTATGTTTCTAAATATTTGTCCATTTCTTCTAGGTTTTCAAATTTATTCGAGTAGAGTTCTGCATACAATTTTGTTATTGTTACTGTCCTTAGCTGCTGATAAGTTGATTTAATTCATAGTGACTGTGGCAATTAAGGTTATGTGTCAACTTTGCTGGGCCTGGTTTTGAGTGGCTGGACAGCTGGATGCAATATTTCCCATGATGAGACTGGTAATCAACTTCATGGTGGAATCTACTGTGAGCAGCTGAGTAGCTGCTTTAGGGATGTGGTCTCCTTCCGATATATAAGGAGAAGCTTTGGGAATGGTCTCCAGCTTTTCAAATGCTTGAATCCTGCATGTAGCCAAGTCATTATTCAACAGCTTACCATGTTGTCTGGCGATCTTGGGACTGTTAATGGAACCTGAATCAATGGCCTACCTCATGGTTTCGTAATATCAGGACTGTGCCAAATTTATGTGTTGACCTTGGGCTTGTTAGCCTCAGCATCCAGCAGCTGCCTGAATGAAGAGATGCCTATAGCTTCAGGGAACCATGAGCAAGAGGCAGAGTTGAAGCCCAGAGTCAAGGGGCTTTCACCCAGCCCCTAGAGCTTCACACTTTGAACATGGACATCTAGCCTCCAAAACTGTAAGAGAATAAACTTCTATTTGTTAAAGCCATCCATTTGTGGTATTTTCTGTTACAGCAGCATGAAACCCTCCCCCCCCCCAAAAAAAAAAAAAAAAACTCACCACCATTGAGTTGGATCTAACTCATAGAGACCCCTCCTTGGGTTTCTGAGATGGTATCACTATACAGTTAGATTGCCCAATCTTCCTTCCGAGGTGTGGCTAGTGGTTTTGAACCACCAGCCTTCTGGTTGGCAGTCAAATCCCTTAGACACTATACCACCAGAGCTAGTGACCCGATGTAAAACAGAATAAAACACTGCCTAGTCCTGTGCCATCCTCATAATCACTGGTATGATTGTGTCCATCATCATAGATGATGTGTCAATCCATCTCATTGAGGTTCTACACTTTTTTGCTGACCCTCTATTTTACCAACTATGATATCCTTCTCCAGGGAGAGTATTTTTGTTACCTAGTGCTTCTCTGACAGGAATAGACCACAAATGGGTGATTTGTCCAAACAGGAGTTTATGCTTACAATTTTGGAGGTTAGAAGTCTGAGTTCAAAGTGCCAGACTCTAGGGCCTGGGTGAAAGCCCCTCAACCTTCTGCTTCAGCTCTGCCTCCTGCTCCTGGCCCAGTGAAGCTGGAGGCTTTTCTTTACTCAGAAAGCTACTGGCTGCTAAGGCTGACAAACCCAAAGTCAACAAGTACAAAGGCACAGTACAAATGTTACCTAACAACAAGACAGGCTGCTGCCAGAAAAAGTCCCAAGATTGGCAGGCCTATATATAGCATGCTGCTAAGCAATGACTTGGTTACATGCAGGGTTCAAGTATGGTAAAAAGCTGGAGACCATCCTCAAAGTTGCTTCTTATATACTGGAAGCAGCCCACATCCCTAAAGCTGCTACTTAGCTGCTCCAGTAGATTCCACTATGGAGTTAATTACCAATATCACCATGTAGAATAACTACATCCAGCTGCCCAGCCACTCAAGCAGGTCCAGCCAAGATGACACACAACCTTAACTACCACAGAGGGTTTACACCAAATAACATGACCAAAGTATGAGAAATGAAGTCTGACCATTCTCATTTCTGAGGATCATTCTGGCAGCACTTCTTCAAGGACAGATTTGTTTGTGCTTCTGGCAGTCCATGGTACTTTTGGTATTCTTCACCAACACCACAACTCAAAAGCATATATATTTGAGGATTTTACAGATAAGTAAAAATTTTATTCTCATTACTTTAATCTGGTGGCATAGTGCCTAAGGCACTTAACTACTAATCAGAAGGCTGGCAGTTGAAACCCACCAGCCACTCCTTGGAAGGAAAACTGGGCAATCTAGCTCCGTAGTGATACTGCTTTGGAAACCCAAGGAGAGGTCGTTATGAGTTGGGGCTGACTCGATGGCACATAACAACAATAATAGTGTGATCAGAAAAAAGGAACACTGATGATGGCATAGTGCCTAAAGCATTTGACTGCTAACCAAAAGGCTGACAGTTCAAACCCACCAACCACTCCTCAGAAGGAAGATTGGGCAATCAACTTCCATAGTGATACTGCCTCAGAAACCCAAGAAGGGGTTCCTATGAGTTGGATCCGAGTTTGGTTTTTGGTTTTTGGATGATATGCTGGTTAAGCACTCAAATGCTAACCAAAAGATCAGCAATTTAAACCCACCAGCCACCCTGTGGGAGAAAAATGTGCCAATATGTTTCTCTGAAGATTTATAGCTTTGGAAACCATACGGGACAGTACTATTTTGTCCTGGAGGATCACTATGAGTCAAAGTCACTCAATGGCAGTGGTTTGGTTTGGTGGTCAGAGTACATATTTTGTGTAATTGCAAATATTTTAAGTGTTTTAAGACTCATGTTATGCTTAGTGTATGGTAATTTTATAGTGACTGTTCCATGTACACTTGAAAAGAAATGTGTTATGCTGTCACTTTGTGCTGTTGTTGTTGTTGTTATTTGCCATCGAGTCGGCCCTGACTCCTAGAGACCCCTCCTTGGGTTTCCGAGGCAGTTATCACTACAGAAGTAGGATTGCCCAACCTTCCTTCTGAGGAGTGGCCGGTGGGTTTGAACCGCCAGCCTCCTGGTTAGCAGTCAAGTGCCTTGGCACTATGCTACCAGAGCTCCCGTCACTTTGTGCTGTGTTCCCTAAATGCCAATTAGGTCATGTTGCTTGTTAGTGTTTTTCAAATACTCTTATCTCCTCACTGATTTTCTGTCTACCTTTCTATTGATTACTCAGAGGACAATGCTGAAATCTTCAGCTTTAATTTTGGGATTATCTCTTTCTCTTTTCATATCTTTAATTTTTGCTTCAGGTATTTTGAAGCTCTGTTACAAGTTACATATACATATTTACCATAATTTACTTTTGATTCACATTTAAAGTAGATTTTTAAAATTTATTTATTAATTTTGGTAAGTATTTATATAATAAATCATTTGTCATGTCAACATTTTTCATTTGTACAATTCAGTGATGTTACTCATGTTTCCCATGTTGTTTATCACCATTATCTGTTTCCAAACGTGGATTTCTTAAAAGCATATAGCAGTTTTTGTTTGTTTGTTTGTTTAAATCAGTCTGATAATCTCTGATTTATAATTTGAGTGTTTTTAGATTATTCTTGTTTAACAAAATTATCAATATGCTTGAGTTTAAGTCCTCCATCTTACTCTGTGTTTTCTATTTGTGGCTTTGTTTTTTTTTCCTTTTTTGTCCTTTTATTCTTTCATTGTTTTAATTGAGCTTTGTTTGTTTCTTAGTGTTTGATTTTATCTCATTTTTATATTTTTACTTCTATTTACTTTGTTGTAAAATTTCAGTAAGTTACTCTAAAGTTTACATTTTCCATCTTTAACTTACACTAATCTATTTTCAAATATCATACTACTCTAAATACTGTAAAAACTTATATCAGTATACTTCTATTGTCCCCATCCCAATTCTTTATTCTATTGGGTCATAAAATTTGACATCTATAAATTCCCCTATATCTTCCTCCTTTTGTAATTATACCACTTCCATCAAGAGTCATTTCCCCTTGAGACTCGCGAAGATGGCAGACTAGGCAAAAATTCTGCACAGACCCTCTTCAACAAAGAAAAGGGGAACCAGTTAACACAGACACAGAAGATAATCCTGGAACCCTAAGCCTTGAAGGGAAGGATATAGAAGTGGACTAAACCCCAACTAGCAGAAGAATTTGCATGAAAATACCAAAAAAGGAGACATACAGAGCTGTGGTCTGGCAGCAATCCAGAGTGATCCTGACGGCACAAACAGCTTGGATATTTCTGAGTGGTGGTAGGACATAAGAATAAACCTAAAAATCAGCCCTGCTAGCCAGGGACTGCATTGAGGACTGCTGTGATGGCTGGTGAATAAAAGGAGAAGCAACAAAGAGGAGGGCAGGCTGAGTTGTGAACTTTTGCCTGTCCAGAGGTTGCCACCATTTTGAATGTTTACAAACAGCTTGACCATTTTGGATATTTAAAGACACAGCACTCTCTGAGATTCAAGGGGCTTAAGAAAAGATTCTGCTTTCCAGTAACTCCAAGGACACGCCGGACCTGCATGACTAAAAAGGTGTGATATTCCTCTTGTTACTCTTATATCCCACACATGCTTGGTGAACAGAGGTGCGGCCACCCTCCCCACTCCCACCCACATTCTGGGCCCACAGGAACTCCATCACAGTTTGTGTGCT
>NW_006921685.1:1519536-1520057 GCF_000298275.1 Orycteropus afer afer
TTTTTTTTTTTTTGGCATTTTTCAAATTTTTTCTTCATTATTCTCCTTAACTACCTTTTTTTCTCTTAGTGCGTTATTCCCAGATATTGTAGGTTTTCTTGTTTTTTTTCTTCTTTTCTCCTTTTTTTTTCTTTTTTGGGTTACTGTTCCTGTGTGATTACATGGTGCATTTTTTGTTCATGTGCTTTTATTTTTTAATGGTTATTCAATTGTAATTTTTGTCTAACTGACTGGGAGACAACAACAGTCCCCACAAGATACAACTATACCCACACCTCCTGCAACTTCACTTACTGAGTGAGAGCCAACATCACCTTCTCCACCAATGGTCCAACGATAAAAAAACACCAAGAAAAGCCTGAATCACCCTTGGTTGTTCTTCACAAACAGTTAACAGAGATCTTAATACAATATCACGATGTCTCAGAGACAACAGACCATTACAGTCCCCACAAAGAAGCAAGATAAAGCGGTAGAAAAAGGGAAGAGGATACAGACTCAGAACACATCCCTGAGGAAGA
>NW_006921685.1:1520789-1539137 GCF_000298275.1 Orycteropus afer afer
CAAAATGCACAAACAGCAGAAGAGAAACCAGATGATTGGGACCTTCTAAAAATTAAATTTTTATGTACTTCCAAAGACTTCTCCAAAGAGTCAAAAGAGAACCTATAGATTGGGAAAAAAATATTTGGTAATGACATGTCTGACAAGGGACTTATTGCTAGAATTTATAGAAAACTCTAACACCCCAATAACAAAAAGACAAACAATCCATTTAAAAAATAGGCAGAAGACATGAATAGACACTTCACCAAGGATGATATTCAAGCGGCCAACAAACAAATGAGGAAATGTTCATGATCTTTAGCTATTAGAGAGATGCAAATCAAAACAACAATGAGATACCTTTTTGTTCCAGCACTAGTAACAAAGTTCAACAAGACAGAAAATAACAAATGCTGATGAGGATGTGGAGAGATTAAGACTCTCATACACTGTTGGTGGGACTGTAAAATGGTACAACCATTGTGGATAGTAATATGGCAATTTCTTCAAAAGTGGGAACTTGAAATACCATTTGACCCAGCTATTCCATTACTAGGTGTATATCCTAAAGAAGTGAGGGTCATGATAAGAGCAGACATATGCACACCCATGTTCATTGCAGCACTATTTACAATAGCCAAAAGATGGAAACAACCTAGGTGTCCATCAACTGAGAAATGGATATCCAAACTATGGTACATGCACAAAATGGAACACTATCCAACTCTAAAGAATAGTGTAGAATCTGCAAAACACTGCATAACTTGGATGAACTTGGAGGACATTATGCTTAGTAAGATAAGTCAATCACAAAAAGACAAATATTCTATTAGTCCATTATTGTAAAGTCAAGGAAATGTTTATCTATGGAAGAACACTTTCTTTGTTGGTTACCAGGGGTGGAAGAGGAGGGAAGAGAACACTGTTAGATAGATAGAGATAAGTATTGATTTGGGTGAAGAGAAGGGCAATGTACCAAATGTGAGTGATCAATATAGTGGAATTGAGGAAGAGAAAGACATAAAGAGGTACATGGGAAGTACAGACAACAAAGATGAACCCTTTTGCACATATAGTACAGTGTTGTCAGTGAAAGCAAACATGGGTATATGGGTCGATAGATGGGTGGACAGGCTGAACTATTAGGTATGTCTGTGAAGTGGGGAGTGTACCCAAGAACATGTATAGGGTTGGCAGACAATGGTCCTATACCTTTATGTGTATGATCTGAATTTCCAGGTGTATAATGGAGCAGCTGACAAGGGGCAAGGTTGTAGTCACTGCTTGGTCACAACCAGGTACCCAGAGGGACCGAGTAGTTGAACTCATGGGCTTGGGACCATAGTCACAGAGGACATCAAGCTCAATTGGCATAACATACTACACAAAACATTGTTCCACCTCCCACTGTGGCGAGTAGTGACTGGGATCTTAAAAGCTTGCAAGCTGCCATCTAGATGCAACAATAGATCTCTCCTCGTCCAGAGCAAAGAAGAATGAAGAATACCACAAATTCTTGGAAACAATTAGTCCTAGCGATGGGTACACCATCCGAACTACAGCCTATACAATGATGAGACCAGAAGAACTAGATGGTGCCCGGCTACTACTGTCAACCACTTGAAAGAGGATCTATGTAGGAGATCCTGACTAGAGAGGGAAAACGATGTGGAACAAAACTCAAAATCATTTGGAAAAAAAAAGGGGGGGGTGGGGACCAGTTTTGCTGGTCTGATAGAGCCTGGTGGAACCACTGACACTATGGCCTCTAGCTGCCCATTAGGTCAGGAATTGAACCCATGCCTGTGGCTTCCAGCCAAACAATAGACAGGCATATGAATTGAACATTTACCTGAGGTAGATACACTCCTTGGAGAGAACAAGCATGGGAGAAAGAAGGGCTGCTTATGCACAGGAACATAGATCAGGGGACAGGAGTCCATGAAGGGATGGACACAGGAAAGAGGTAACTATCGGGAGGAAATAGCAGGGGAGATGTTGCATTGCAGTAAATTGTGGTCAATGTCATGAGACAAAGTGTATGTGAACTGCTGTACGGAAAGTGTATTTGCTCTGTAAATTTTCACCCAAATCACAATTTAAAAAAAAAATAAGTTAAAAAAAATACAAAAAGAGTCATATCCCCTTATCAAAATCCATAACAAACTTTAATTGTCCAATAATATCCAATATGAAAAACAATTGCCAGAGTTTAGAGATAAGCATTTTGAAGCTTGTCATATGCACCTCATAGGTAATTTTCATGATAATACACTCAAAACCACCTTATTATATTTAAAGCAAATTGCACATGAGATTTTAATGCTTCTACAAATATTTCCATGAGAAATATATTCAATCCTCAATAGAAACATAGCAAGGCATACATATAAGCTCTGCATTTTGAAAGGTGTGGTATATGAATATAAATGGAATACAATTTAGGCTGTTGTTGATCTAGAATTTTCTTTCATGCGTCTGTAAAATGGAATTTGTTCAGTAAAGATGTAAACATGGCAAATACTTAGCACACTTAACTATGAGGATGAAAAATTATGTTTAAACTCTCTCTGTATCAAAATTTTGGCATTTTAAAAATTAATATAGACATTGAAAATTATAAAATCTGTTGGGGAAACACAGGATACTTTCCATAAATGTTCTGTTCTATAATTCCCTTCTGCAGGCAGTATTTTTAAGTTAATTGTAAACACCATGTAAATACATTGTAATCCACAACAATAAAGCTGTACATATTTCTTTTGAAGTGTAATATAATTCAGATTTTACATCAAGTCATAGTGACCTTTCTTGTAATTAGTATGAGCTAGTGAAGTTTTAAATTGTTTTCTATCACATAGTTATTCTAAATAGCTACTGCCTTGAACTCACAATCATCCCTCCACATTAAAGAACTGGGTGCTGGAGGGAACTAGTGAGAGAAAAAGAATTATTTTCATTTTATCATTATTTTCACTGCTCCAATATTGTACCCAAAATATAAATTACTTTTTTGATTTAAAAAAAAAAGATGCTTAATTAAACTATTAAATAAGATCATTTCACAATTATATTGTGCATGGTCCATTATGGATTATAAACTGGCAGTAAGTATGCATGTCTAGGTTTTATTAGCATTGCACCTGAATAGGTATTTTTGTGCACAATTGACTACTGTTTATGACACTTTAATGATCATGAGTGCAAAGCATTCATATATTGAATATAGGTAATTACTGATAAATGAAAACATTCTCACTCTTTACATTATCAAATATCAAATAAAATACCAAAAGATCCTTAAAGCTCAATAAAATTTAAATTAAATCAATGGCTCGCACCCAAGGCCACTATAATTGCTTCAAGAATTCTTGGGAAGTCAGATAAGGATTCACTGAATTCTTTCAAATGCCATATGGTCTATACATTTTCCACAGAATTTTAAAAGTGTCAAGTAGTGGTGTAATGAAATGGAACCTCCCATTATTTTAGCCTGGTTTGTCTTTATACCACTGGAACAAGGACATCACATTGTGAAATCTGCTACCTGCCTCTAATCTTACATTTAGAACCATAGGATATTAAATAAGAGTGATGATTAGGCTGTTCTTATAGGAAAAACAAAACAAAACAAAAAAACTACTATCTTTCAAACCTTCCTTCAAAAGTGATAGCAGTTTACCCTTCAAATGTGTTGTCCCTGTTCACCTTTGTGGTAAAGTTTTGGGGAATCTAACAAGCTAACACTAAGGTGAACACTTTAGAAATGAGACCAGCTCTGAGGACCTGGCAAACTAAAGAGAAATTTTGTTTAAATTTTCTTCATCCTTATTTATTCAATTTAATTTTAGAAATTTTTCCAGAATATCCATCTTTACATAACAGACAAGGGAGAAATTATTCCTAACTTATATGAGTTCTTCTCAAGACTGAAAAGTACCTCTGTCCTTCAGTGATAGTTTCTTTAATTGGAAAATTATTGTATCAGTTGCTGATATATGTTTAATGTAATTCCTATTAGCATCCTAGTAATATATTTTTGTAGGCATCAACAAAATTATTTATGGGTATAAATAAAATGTATGTGTTGTTGTTGTTAGGTGCCATTGAGTTGTCTCTGACTCACAGCAACCCTATGCACAGCAGAACAAAACACTACCTGGTCCTATGCCAGCCCCATGATCCTTGCTAGACCTGAGCCCATCATTGCAGCCACTGTATCAACCCATTTCGTTGAGGGCCTTCCCCTTTTTTGTTGACCCTCTATTTTACCAAGCATGATATCCTTCTCCAGGGAATGGTTCCTTCTGACAACATGACCTAAGTAGGTGAGACGAAGTCTGGCCATTCTCACTTGCAAGGAGCATTCCAGCTGCACTTCTTCCAGGACAGATTTGTTCATCCTTTTAGCAGCCCATGGTACTCTTACCATTCTTCTCCAATGCCACAACTCAAAAGCATCAACTCTTCTTTAGTCTTCCTTATCCATTGTCCAGCTAAAATTTATGTGTCTATCTCTGTGTCAGTACTATACCATTTTGATTACTGTACCTACATAAGTCTGAAATTTGGTAGACTAATGCTCACTTTTTTTTTTCAAAATTGTCTTAGTTATTTTAGTTTTTGCAAAATTTATGTAGAAATGCAAACAAAAACTAAAATAACTAAGACAATTTTGAAAAAAAATAGTGAGAATTAGTCTACCAAATTTCAGACATATTATGTAGATACAGTAATCAAAATGGTATAGTATTGGCAGAGAGAAAGATACATTAAAAAAAAGAAAGAATAAAGAAGCCCAAAATAGTACCATACATATACGCTCAACTAATTTTGACAAATGTGCAAAAGCAATTCAATGAGAAAACATGGCATTTTCAACAAATAGTGATAGAACAATTGGGCATTCCTAAGCAAAAAATAAAATTTAAATTAAATAAAAAAATAAACCCATCATATTGCACTGGGTAAATTTTCTGCAAAAGACCTCTTTAACGGGTTAAAGAGCAAAGATGTCACTTTGAAGACTTAGGTGTACCTCACGCAAGTCATGGTATTTTCAATAGGCTCATATGGATGTGAAAGCTGGACAATGAATAAGGAAAACCAAAGAAGCGATGCCTTTGAATTGTAGTGTTGACAACTGTGGTCTAGTGAATTACTTGGCATGGCTTTGTAACTCCCACCAGACTACTGGGTGAGGCCACACCAATAAGATGTGTTGTTGTTGTTGTTGTTGTTATGTGCTGTCGAGTCATACCCGACTCATAGCGACCCCTCCTTGGGTTTCCGAGGCAGTATCACTACAGAAGTAGGATTGCCCAACCTTCCTTCTGAGGAGTGGCTGGTGGGTTTGAACCACCAGCCGTCTGGTTAGCAGGCAAGTGTCTTAGCCACTATGCTACCAGAGCTCCCAATAAGATGTGTAGAACTCTGATGTTGGGATTAGTTAGTTTTTTCACTGTCAGGCTCAAAATGAGCCTTTCTGGAGACAGAAAGGCTGTTTCACTGCTATCAAGAAAAAAGAAGACCTGGAGGTGAAGTAGGACTTCCTTGAACCTGAGATCCCTGCCCTGGACTTCTTTAGCAGAGATACCTGGCAGAGAGAGACCCAGCAGAGAGAGACTCCCTGGCAGAAGGAGGTGCCCCAGCAGAGAGAGACATCTCAGCAGAGAGAGATGCCTGGCAGAGAGAGACACGTGGCAGAGAGACAGTCACAGTGGAACCAAGTGGCACAAAACAGAATGGTGGGCTTACCTGGCCCACAGAACAAGAAAGCTGAGTGTCCTTGGGCAGGAGCCTTGTTGCAAAAGTGGAGTGTGCCTAGGTGTACTTATCAGCAGAGCTAAAAGAGCTTTATAACACTTGCTCAACCAGGGCAGAGGCCAGGCCAAGAGGCCAAGGGCCAGAGAGGCATGTCTGAGGGGACAGCAGAGGGGAGATTGCCCTGGTCAAAGAACTGTAGCCTGAGCATGTTCCTGAACCTGAATTGTAGCCTGATATTTCCCTAATAAATTCCATAATTGTGAGTACTGTCTGTGAGTTCTGAGTGGCCATTGTAATGAATTATTAAACCCAGCAGAGAAGTAGTGAATGTGATAAGAGGGACAGTGGTGTCATAATTGGTAAAAATCTGAAGGGTGATGGCAAGTCTGGCCTCATGTGAATGAGATTTGGGCTGCTGATGGTGATTTTGTCTTGCTCTTGTAAAGTTAGAGGAGGTCAGAAGATGTCACCTCCACATCCTTTTAGCAGCAACCAATACTGAAAATACAATGGCCTGCCAGAGGAAAGAACAAATCTGTTCTAGAAGAGGCGCAACCCGAATGCTCCTCAGAAGCAAGAATGGCCAGACTTCATCTCACTTATTGGTCATGTTAGAAGGGGCCAGTCCCTAGAGAAGGATACAATGCTTGGAAAAGTAGATGATAAGCAAAATGGAAAAACCCTCAATGAGAGGGACTGACACAGTGGCTGCAACAATGGGCATAATCACAGCAAGGATTGTGAGGATAGTGCAGGACCTGGCAGTGTTTTGTTCTGTTGTACATAGGGACTCTAGGAGTCAGAGCTAGCTCCGTGGCACCTAACAACAATAACAATAACACATTGGCTCTAAAATTCAAACAAAACTCCTAGCCTTAAGTTTGAAGACATACTGCAATTGATTATCATCAATTCTCATCTTCACATACAGATCTCCATTCTATTCTAGCAAACTGTGTCCTTTCTTTGATTTGTATTTCTCAATTACTGTAGTTGTTAGTTATCATTGAATCGATTCCAACCCATGGAGAAGCCATGTGCGCAGAGTAGAATTATTTAATTGAGTTTCCAAGGCTGTGATCTTTCAGAAGCAGATCTCCAGATCTGGGTGGGTCCAGGACTTAACTAGTCGAGCACTTAACTGATTTAACCACCCAGAGATCCTTTTTCTTTAGTTTTTAGGTTAGAATTAACCTGTGCATTCTGTGCTGTGTTTCTAACAAGTGGCATACAATCTCTAGTCATTCTGTATTTTCCAATATTGTCTCTTAAAACCATTCAAAGCTGCCCATTAATCTTGGAATAAGGTATAAAATCTTTGAATGTTACCTCCAACACTATAAAGAATCTGGCTTCTTCCTCTTTCCTCTCTGGAATTATCCATCACTAATTTTCTCCTTGATCCAAATCCAGAAGCTACACAGTGTTTCTTCTTATTTCTGGAGCATGCCGTGGCTTCTGTTGTCTCTTGACTTTCACATCTACATTGTCCTCTGCCAGAAAAGTATTTCCTAGTTTACTACTTAAGCATCATTTTCAAAGAAGAGCCTTTCCTGATGCCTTTATTATAGGTTTCCCAGTTTGGAAAATAATGCGAATAACAATATTAGCAACAATAAAACAATAGCAGCAATTACCATAATAATGCTTGATATTTATTGGGCATTCCTTTGTACCACTCTGTCTAAACATTTGACACATATTCATTAATTTACCTTTCTAATAGCCCTAAAGACATAGGTCATCTTGTTGTCCCATTTTCTAGACTAAGAAATAGGTCCATCAGAAATTTTTCTCAGGTCTTTCTGCTAGGAGGTAAAGAGCTGAACTTTATGCATAGGGAGCAGGTCCCAGGGCCCATTCTTTTAACCAGTGGCAGACCACGAAGGCAGAAAATACAGTAATTCTTTTTATTTCCTTAAGATGAAAATTTCAGGAAACTAAGAATAAAGATTCACCAGAGGTTTCACAAAAATTTTATCCTTTGTTAAATGCAATAATAAATCCAAATATTATTTGTGTTCCTTCTAGCCTTTTCTCTGAAGATATGAAATTTCAATTGCCCCATTGCATGTGTTCCCAGAATTGATGTGGTCCACTGGGTCATTAGGGTAGGTCATACAGGAATTCTTGGAGTGGTGGGAAGTTTCGAGCAGAATTTCCAGCACAGGGCTGATATTGTGGATTTAAATTCCAATTTAAAAGATTTTTAGCCTTATTTGGGATACAGGAGAACAAGTTTCTTTCAAATTATACATATCAAAAAAGGAAAGCACATAGTATTTTTATACAAATTGGCTTTAAGCATAAGTAGTGAAGATACTACTTTTTCCCTCTTCAGTGTAGATGCCCAGCATTGTTCATATATCTTATTTTAACCCATGATAATTATACATTAGTCTCATCTGGTATCTTGAGAAAGAAAAATACTTCCACAGCTGTGCTTGTCTTCTCAGACCCATTTTGAGAATTTTCCTAAGGATGCACCATTTTGCCCTTCATGTCCTCAAAGTTGCACAGCAAGTTCCAATGAGTATCTTAGGCCTCCTAACCAAGTTCTGACCCTCAGAAAACCTTTCATAGGAATAGATCTTATTTGGTACATTTAATGATCCAGCGTTTTAGTCATGAAGCTCAGATTTGTCCTTTCTCCTGTGCTTGCTTCCTGGCTTTTTGTGCCTTTTGATTTTTCACCTTCATCTTTATGAAGTTGGGATGAATCCCAACATTGCTGGCCCATGTCACATGAAAAACATAGGTCAAATGTAAAGAGAAAACCAAGCACACCAAATCCAATGCTGATGAATAGATTCAGACTCATAGAGACCCTACAGGATAGAGTAGAACTGCCCCATATGCAATAGCCCTAATAGAATATCCAAGGCTATGAATCTTTAAGGAAGCATTCTGCTTAACAGCTGAGCACTTGACCACCGTGTCACCAAACCTCCTTAACATAAAGAGAAATCTTCTGAAATTGACTTAAAATGGTTCTCTTTCCCTTTACTATCACCATTTAATATTACTTTCAGGAAAGAATTCTACTTTCTTCTCTGTTATATTGATATTTCACTACTCTTGGAAAATAATAGTCAGATGTTCCAAAAACTGTATAGCTACAAGAGCAATTTAGTCAGAGTTCAGCTTTCATGCATGAGCACCAAAGGAAGCACAAGGGGAATTAGGCAGAGCAAAGGCTAGTCCTTTACAAATTTAGGGTCACAAATCAAGATTAGGCAAAGTATGTTTCTGCTGGTCCTGTGAATAGTACTGCCATGACCTATAACATTCAGACAGCTGAATGCCATAAGAAATAGTGTCTTAAATTATCACTGATGACATGCTTATAAGGAGAAACTGCCTACTGGGATCTATATTTTTGCTCTTATCTTTCCATGTTCTGCATTAAGAAAGTTCTCAAATGCAAGGCATGAAAAACAAATCTGATGAGGAAACAACTTCTTCTAATTCTCCACAATACCATTTGCCCTGATTTCTCAGATAAGCAGTTGATTTCCATATAGAGCTTTCTCGAGGTGCTTTTTTTACACAATAATGAATCACACACCATGCTTTCAGAATGATGGCTTTGCAGAAACAAACGTGCCTGATATTTATTTATTTATTTTTCCCCAACTACATTTTTATTTCAACTTTGCTGATTGGCATTAGGGCCACTTAATCAGTAGTGTTTTTATAGCAGAGAGAATGTTCTCTTAGAGATAAGAATTGTTCACCATCTGCATTGCACTATCCTCTTTGTAGTTCATAATGACAGGAGTTTCAGCCTTGACAGGACTGTACCACATTTTAAGACATGTGGTAAAAATATTTGACCAATGATTTGGCAACACTGTAGTCCCACAATATTAGACTATGTCCAAATATATTCAGCCAAATATTTTAAAAAGACATCTTTATCTAAAGTAGGGCCCAGAGCATATGAAAATATAACACTTAAATACATTGAGTATAGTTTAACAAGGAGGCCTAGTGACACAGTGGTTAAGTGCTTGGCTGTTAAACAAAAGGTTAGTGGTCTGAACCAACCAGCCACTCCTCAGGAGAAAGATGTGGCAGCCTGCTCCCGTAAAGATTACAGCCTTGGAAACAATATGAGACAGTTATACTCTGTCCTGTAGGGATGGACTCAAGGACAGTGGGTATAGGTTAGCAGTCCAAGGAAAAAAGTGTATAAAATGAGTCTTCTTTTTAAGAATATGTGTAATTTTCAGAATTGTTTGTACTTTAAATTTTTGTTGTTGTTATTCTGTTTCTTTGCTGTGTTTGGAAATGCTTAAATATCTTATTATCATATAGAATATGAATGATATGAGGAAAGTTTAAGTACAGTCTACACTGCCAAGGAGGGATCACTATGAGTTAGATTCAACTTGACGGCAGTGAATTGTTTTTTTATTTGTTTGTTTTGGTTTTGGTTTTACACTATGTTGTTGTTGTTATGTGCTGTCAAGTCAGACCCAACTCATAGTGACCCCTCCTTGAGTTTCTGGGGCAGTATCACTACGGAAGTAGATTGCCCCATCTTCCTTCCGAGGAGTGGCTGGTGTGTTTGAACCACCAGCCTTCTGGTTCGCAGTCAAGTCCATTAGGCACTACACTGCCAGAGCTTCTGGTTTTACACTACATTAGATCTGAAATGATTAACTAGATATATCATAAGGCTGAACACAGCTAAGAGCGTAAGGCAAATGGTTTTATCTGGTAGTATCAGGAGTCCACACTTCAATGAGAAAAGGGCATTGTGACAATTTATTTAATTATTTTTTACTTGAAAACCACATTGAAAAAGTTACTCATTCCATCCAAAAGGTCTTTTTAAGCACCTGTCCTTGTGTTCTAGAGCAGCAGAGAAAAAGGAGCTACACATAGAGGCCAGACGCCAGGAAGCTCAGTTTAAACAACAGAGTTGAAGCTTCAAAAAAATAAGTAAATAAGTAAACCCACAAACAAAATAAAATAGTAAAACAGCAGGTGTTTTGTGGGAAGAAATCCTCCTCAGTAATACAATTGATAAATATTCTCCTTAAGGGAAACCAAAACTCTTGTAAAAGACTAAATTGTAATGATTCTAATCTAAATTGTAACAAATGGAACTTGGCCAGTTTCATGAGAAACACTAAAAAAAAATAGGTAATTTCTATTCTATTTTAGATTTCTATTCTATTCTATTCAATTTTAGAACAAGTAATATCAATAACATTGTTGGATTTAGTTGTTAGGTAACATCAAGTCAATTCTGACTCACAGTGACCCTATGTATGACAGAATGAAACACTGCCCAGTCACGTACCATTGTCACAATTGTTGCTATGCTTAAACCTATTGTTGCAGCCACTGTGTCAATCCACCTTTCTCTTTTTCACTGGCTCTCTTCTTTACCAAGCACGATATTCTTCTCCAGTGACTGCTATCTCCTGACGACATGACTGAAGTATGAGAGGTGATATCTCATCATCCTTATTTCTAAGGAGCATTCAGGCTGTGCTGCATCCAAGACAGATTTGTTTCTTCTTCTGGTAGTGCATAGTATATTCAATATTCATTGTCAACACCATAATTCAAATGCACCAATTCTTCTTTGGTCATATGCATGAGAAAGCAGCAATAAACAAGTAGCACCAAAGAAGCATAATAATATTGTTATGATGATTGTAAGGATCTGACTCATAGTGACCTTTTAAGTTGTTATTAATGATTATTTAACATGTTTATTATTAATAACCATTATTAATAATAACCATATAAATAACAACTTACTATTTTTTAATAAGTGTGCTCAACACTTTTTATTATTTGTACTACTGAATATTCACAATAAACCTAATGGACAAATACTTATCTCAATTTCCACTTTATAAATAAAGAAATTGATTCTTAGAGGGGTCAAGGAATTTGACAAGGATTAACTCACTGGTTTGGTTACCTAGTGTCACTCTGACAGGAGTTTATTTGCTTACAATTTTAGAGGCTTTAAGTCCAAATTCAAAGTGCCAGACTCTAGGGGCTGGGTGAAAGCCCCTCAACCTTGGGTTTCAGCTTTGCCTTCTGCTCCTGGTCTACTGAAGCTGGAGGCTTTTCTTCACTCAGACAGGTGCTAGCTGCTGAGGCTGACAAACCCAAGGTCAACAAGTACAAAGGCACATCCCAATGTTACCAAACAACATGGCTGGCCACTAATTCAAGTCCAGAAGAAGTCTCAAAATTGGCAGAGCATAGTAGGCTACTGAACAATGACTTAGCTACATGCACAGTTCAAGTGTGCCAAAAAGCTGGAGACCTCCCTCAAAGTTGCTTCTTCTATACTGGAAACAGCCCACATCCCTAAAGCAACTACTCAGCTGCTCCAGCAGATTCCATCATGGAGTTAATTACCAATCTCACCATGGGGAATAACTACATCCAGCTGTCCAGCCACTCAACCAGGACCAGCCAAGTTGACATACAATCTTAACTACCACACCCACCATCACCAAGTTGACTCTAACTCACAGCAATTCTATAGGTCAGAGTAGAACCAGCCCATGGGGTTCCAAAGCTATAAATATTTACAGGGCAGACTGCCTCATCTTTCTTCTGTGGACCTGCTGGTGGGTTCCAACCACTGACCTTTTGGTTAGCAGCCAAATGCTTTCACCACTGTGCCACCAGAGCTCCTTTGCTAAGTGGTAAAACCAAGATTCTGAATCTGTTATTTTGACTTCTGCTTTCCCACTCATAAGCATCACTCCACAGAGAAATAATGTCCAGGTAAAACAGATTATTCTCCTGATGGCTTTCACCCATCTTATTAAGAATAAATTAATTCATAAGAATGAATAAAAATAAATTCCAACTTCTCATGGAACCTACCAAAAAACAAATCAAACTCACTACCATTGAGTCAATTCTGACTCATAGTGACCCCCCTTTGGGTTTTGTAGACAGTAAAGCTTTATAGCAGATTGCCCCATCTTCCTTCTGTGGAGTGGATGGTGGGTTTGAACTGCCAGCCTTCTGTTTATTAGTCAAATGCCATAGACACCATGCCATCAGAGCTTCCTTATTGGAATCTAAGTTAATAGCATTTGTAATTTTTGTGTAACTGCATGCTGATCTTTCTAGAAAAATATATACACTTTTAATTTCAGAGTGAGCAGTAAGGCATTCTCTTTTTTAATATAATTGTTTTGGGAATTTCAAATTAAAATATGACTGTATTTCCAGATCCCATGTGAAATAAAGCTAAAAAAAAAAAAAAAGAGTATTTTTATAGTCAAATTTCATTCTGGGAGTGCTCCATGTTATAGAAATACCATCCATGGTTTTAATTAATGCCATTTTTATTGATGGCAAAGTGGCATGAGTGTTAAAAAGCAAATATTACTACTAATTTATGTAGTTTCTTTCTAGGCAGTTATGCTTTCCTTGAACAATGAGATCATTTTCTCCATCTATATTTTTTATGCAAAAGTCACATTTACATGCTTCATGTATATCCAAACAACCACACACAGATACTTTTTTTTTTTTCTTTTTTGTAATTTCAAGGCTAATGTGGTTGAGCAGCTAGTTTGATAGCTTAACAGTTATATTCATGCAATGTCAGCAACTGCCCAGGCTATGATGATATAAGAATGTTAATGATATTATATTCACTGAGCTGCCATAATAAGTTTCCAGAGAAAGATAACTTAATTGGCAGCCTATTATCAGAGTGCATATATAGGTGCTCTGGCATTTGGAATGTGCTCATTGAAGCCATGGTAATTGAGGTATCAGGTGATTTGGGTAACGGTGATTAGAATCATCTGTGTGTGATGTTCAGTGAGTGAGTAAGAACATGTGTAGCAAAGAATCTTTTTATGAGACATTTAACTGTTGAGACCCCTGAGTAACCTTGCTATTCTTTTACCTTCTTTACTTCAAAATCTGCTAGTAATGCAAGTTGGAAATAGTATACACAAATTTTCTGAGATCTATTTTTGTAACAGTTCCCAGGACTAAGGGTAAAAAATGAATTTTTTTTTTTTTAAGATTAACTTTACTTTATATGTACTTGCCTGCTGTTCTTGTATGCTGGTGTGTCAATTCATAGTGATCTTATAGCACAGAGTAGATTATCCCAAAGGGTTTCATAGAGTGAAAACTTCAAGAGAACCTACTGTCTGGTCTTTTCTCTCTCAGAGCTGCTGGTGGGTTTGAACCACTGAATTTTTGGTTAACAGCTAAATGTTTAACCATTGTGCTGCAACACATACATCTTTGCATAAGTGTATAATAATATTCATTTAACAATCTGTACCACAGCTAAAGAAATAGCAATAAATTTGAATATGTTTTGAAATACAATATGGTGATAGTTTCTGAGAGAATCCAAACGTTACTCTAGATTTTAATTTTGAAGGCAAATATGTCATCATAAAAGTCTGTGTGTGTGGAAAATTCATGAAAAATTGAATGAGTAAACAATAACACCTTCTTATTTATGATTGGGAGTTTTGGTGGCATAGTGCCTAAGGTATTTGATTGCTAACCAGAAGGCTGAAAGTTCAAACCCACCAGCCACTCCTCGGAAGGAAGATTAGGCAACCTACTTCCATAGAGATGCTGCCTTGGAAACCCAAGGAGGGGCTGTTATGAGTCGGATCCAACTCCACGGCAGTTAGTTAGTTTGCTTTTTTTTTTTATTGATTGATTAATAAAAATAATCCTGTTTATAAATATTAAGAACATGTAAATTCATTCTGGATGAGCATGTTTAAATTTTAAGCTTTATTCTTTGGTGGTGGTGGGTGAACATAACCCAAAAAGAATGCACAAATATCAGGGAAAGAACTACATAAATTATTAGCAAAAATTATTATTTTAAACAGATAAATTCATAGATCAAAATTTTACTAGTGGATTTTATTCCCCAATATGTACTCACAGATATGTGTTGAATGAATAAATGTAAATTTAGTAGTGTTCTGGTTACCTAGCGCCACTTTGACAGGAATATACCACAAATGAAATAGCTTAAACAAACAGGAATTTATTCTCTTATAGTTTGGAGGCTTTAAGTCCAAGTTCAAAGTGTCAGGTTGGGGTCCAGCTCTGCCTCCTGCTTCTGACCCACTGGAGCTAGAGGCATTTCTTCACTTAGCTGCTAGCTGCTGAGGCTGACAAGCCCAAGGTTGACAAAAAGGCACAGTCCTGATGTTACCAAACCACATGGAAGACCATTAATTTAAGTCCATTGTAAGTCCCAAGGTCGGCAGAGCATGGCAGGCTGCTGAATAACGACATGGTTACATGTAGTGCCCAAGTGTGCCATAAGCCAGAGACCATTCCCAAAGCTGCTTCTTACATATGGGAAGCAGACCACATGCCCAAAGTAGCTACTCAGCTGCTTGTGATAGATCCCACCATGGAGTTGATTGCCAGTCTCATCATGGGGAATAACTATCACCAGCTGCCAAGCCACTCAACCAGGCCCAGCCAAGTTGACACACAAACATAACCACCACAATTAAAAAAAAAAAAAAAAAAATTGGTAATCAGATTCTAAGGTTCTAGTAGTTTATTTTGGGGTCATATTCTAATAGGAGGCCAACTATATTTACTTGCTGTTGTTGTTATATGCCATCAAGTCGGCCCTGACTCATAGGGACCCCTTCTTGGGTTTCTGAGGCGGTATCACTACGAAAGTAGGATTGCCTAAACTTCCTTCCAAGGAGTGGCTGGTGGGTTTGAACTGCCAGCCTTCTAGTTAACAGTCAAGTGCCTTAGGCATTATGCTCCTATATTTACTATCAAATTATATTAAACTTTAAACACTGACAAGCTGCAAAAAAAATCCATAAAATTAGTTACTCCAAATATTGGTTGGTAAATGTTATTAAATGAGAGTCTATATGGCCATAACCATATTATAAGTGAATGCTTGTGTAAAGAATAATTCCCTAATATGCAGAGAAACATAGCAAAAATGAGTGTTACATGTGAATGTAATATTAATGGAGCTTTTGAAAGAGCAAAGAGGTCTAGTGGCACTGTGGTTAAGGCATTGGACTGCTAATGAAAAGTTCCACAGTTCTAATCCACCAGTTGCTCTGTGGTAGAAAGATGAGGCAGTCTGCTTCCAAAAAGATTTACAGCCTTGAAAACACTATGGGGTCACTATTAGTCAGAATGACTCCATGTCAGTGAGTGGGTTAGGGTTTAAGAGACAATTGTTCTTGTTCTTGTTCTTGTTAATTGCCATCTAGTCAGCTCTGACTCATGGCAACCCCTAGTAAAACAGAACACACTGTTCCTGGTCCTGCACTAATCTTCACCACTGTGGGTATTCTTGAGTTCATTGTGTGGTCTTTATTATTTGAGCACCTTCTGACCTAATGGGCTCAACTTCTAGCACTAAATTGGGCAATATTCTGTCGTGGTCTATAAGGTTTTCATTGTGAAATTTTTGGAGGTAGAAAAATAGGAATGTTTTCCTTGTATGTCTCAGTCTGGAAATTCTGCTCAAACCTGTCCACCATGAGTGACACTGTTGGTACTTGAAATACCTGTAGCATGGCTTCTGGTATCATAATAACATGCCCACCACCAAAGTATGAGAGAGTGTCAAGTGGGAAGTGGTTGTGGGAAATAATGAGATATATCTTAAATAGACAATGTGAAAAGGTCCTAACCAATATATAGCAGATTACTGGATCCTAGAGACTAGTTCTATTTCTGGGATCCACAGAACATGGGTGATAATCTTGCCTGTTGTTGTTGCTGTTGTTAAGTGCAGTCAAATTAGCTCTGACTCATAGTGACCCTATGTACAACAGAAAAAAACACTACAGTCCTGTGCCTTCTTCACAGTCCTTGCTAAACTTGAGCCCATGACTGCAGACACTATGTCAATCCATTTTCTTGAGGATCTTCCCCTTTTTCTCTGAGCCTCCACTTTACCAAGCATGATATTTTTCTCCAGGTAATGGTCCCTTCTGACAACAAGACCAAAGTAGTGAGACAGAGTTTGACCATTTTCACATCCAAGGAGCATGCCAACTGCATTTCTTCCAGGAAAGATTTGTTCATTCTTCTGGCAGTCCATGGTATTTACAGTATTCTTTGCCAATATCACAACTCAAAAGTATCAACCCTTGTTTGGTCTTCCTTACTCATTGCCAAGCTTTCACACACTTATGAGAGGACTGAAAATATCATGGCTTGGGTTAGGCACATCTTAATCTTTAAAGTGAGGTCTTTGCTCTTCGACACTTTAAATAGGTCTTTTGCAACAGATTTGTCCAGTACAATATGATACCTGATTTCTTGACTGTTGCTTTCATGGGTGTTGATTGTGGATCCAAGTAAAATGAAATCTTTGAGAAATGAAAATTTTCTCTATTTATCATAATTTTGATTATTGGTCCAGTTGTGAGGATTTTTGTTTTCTTTATGTTGAGGTATAATCCAAATTGGAGACTGTAGTCTTTACTCTTCATCAGTAAGTGCATCAAGTCATCTTCACTTTCAGCAAGCAAGGTTGTGCCATCTGTGTATTGCAGATTGTTAATGAGTCAGCTGCAGGGATCCAGAGGGAAATCAGGCACACCCAAAGCAGCAGTGAAGGAGAGCAGGAAAAAGGGGATTAAAAGCCAAGAACTCAGAGAGAGGACCAGTCAGCCGCAGGGATCCAGCTGAGAAGAGGGAACTCAGGAACGCCCAAAGAAGCAGGGTGGGAGAGTGGGGGAAAGGGGATAAAAAAGCCAGGAACCCGGACAGAGGAGCAGTCAGCCACAGGGATCCAGGTGAGGAGAGGAACTCAGGTACCCCCAAAGCAGCAGGGTGGGAGAGCAGGAGAAAAGAGATTAAAAGGCTTAGGAATCTGGACAGAGGAGGAGTCAGCCGCAAGGACCCAAGTAAGGGTGGTATGAGAGGTTTCCAACAGGGAGGCAAACTTGTCTGTTGGTTTGTCCTACCATGATGATGTGTTGATGTGAGTTTTGAGGCTGAGCCACTGGTGTTTCAAACCCAGCGAGATGCACATTGTGCACAGGTATCATCCCAGCTTACAGACTGAGACAGACTAGGAAGAAGGAAAAGGCTGTCCACTTCTCACATAATTGGCCACGGAAAACCTTATGAATAGCAAAGAAACACTGTTTAATACATAATCTCACAACTTTATGAATAATCTAGTTAGGTTAGAAGGCTCTCAAAATAGGACTGGGAAAAAGCTGCATCATCTGAGTAAACCCAGCCTTACTCATATGAATAAGGTAAAGCTTCAAGACCTCCATTTGCTGATGTGGCACCACTCAAATTGAAGAGAAACAGCTACCGACATCCATTAATCATCGGAACATGGAATGTACGAAGTATGAATCTAGGAAAATTGGAAGTTGTCAAAAATGACATGGAATGCATAAAGATTGATATCCTCGGTATTAGTAAGCTGAAATGTGCTGTTTTTGGCCATTTTGAATCAGACAACCATTATGATCTACTATGCTAGGAATGAGAGTTTGAAGAGGAATGGCATGGCATTCATCATCACAAAGGATGTTTCAACACATGTCCTGAAGTACAATGCTGTCAGTGATAGGATAATATCCA
>NW_006921685.1:1541552-1554073 GCF_000298275.1 Orycteropus afer afer
CTTGAAAGCGAGAATGGCCAGACTTTGTCTCACCTATTTTGGTCATGTTGTCAGAAGGGACCATTCTTTGGAGAAGGATGTCATGCTTGGTTGGGTGGAGGGTCAACAAAAGAGGGGTAGGCCTTCAACGAGATGGATTGACACGGTGGCTGTGATGATGGGCTCAAGTATAGCAGGGATCATGGAGCTGGCGTGGGATTGGGCAGTGTTTCATTCTGCTGTGCATGGGATCACTATGAGTCAGAAACATCTTGATGTCACCTAATAACAACGAGTATTCTTCCAATCCTGATGCCACATTCTTCTTCATATAGTTCAACTTCTCAGATTATTAAATCAGCGTACAGATTGAATAAGTATGGTAACAGGTTACAACCCTGATGCACACCCTTCCTTATTTGAAACCATGCAGTATCACCTTGTTCTGTTAGAAAGACGGCCTCTTGGTCTATGTACAGGTTCCTCATGAGAACAATTAAGTATTCTTGAATTCTCATTCTTCACAATGTTATCCATAATTTGTTATGACACACATAGTCAAATGCCTTTGCATAGTCAATAAAACTCAGGTAAACATCTTTCTGGTATTCTTTGCTTTTATTCAAGATCTATCTGACCTCAGCAATGATATCCTTCATTCCATATTGTCTTCTGAATCTGGCTTGAATTTCTAGAAATTCATTGTCAATATACTGCTGCAACTATTTTTGAATTATCTTCAGCAAGATTCTTTTATATCATTTTTCTCTTTAGAAAAGAAAAAATGAATTGTATCAATAATCTTCGTCCTTCAGCAAAGAAGCCTGGGTCATTATCTTCTTACTTCTTACTAATTATCTTCTTACTAATGAAAGACAGCTATCTGATCAGCTGACTGGAAGATATCCATATTCCTGCCCATTCCAAAAAACACAATCAAATAAAATACAGAAAGTATTAAACATTTTCATTAATATCACATTCTAGTAAAATTTTAATGAAGATAATTCAAACATGGCTGCTGCTGCACATTGACAGGGAACTACCAGAAGTTCAAGTTGGATTCAGAAGAGAATGTGAAATGAGGGATATCATTGCTGATGTTAGACGGATTTCGACTGAAGAGAATATCACAAAAATATTTACCTGTGTTTTATCAACTAAAACATGTGATTGTGTGGATCATAATAAAGTATAGATAACATTGCCTGAATACCTAATTGTGGTCATGCAGAACCTGCACATGAATCAAGAAGTAGTTTGAATAGAACAAAAGGTTACTGCATGGTTTAAAATTGAAAAACAGAATAGGCTAGGTTGTATAATTTCACCTTACTTATTCAATTAATATGCTGAACAAAGAGTCCAAGAAGCTAGACTATATGAAGAAGTTGGTATCAGGACTAGAGGAAGTCTCATTAACAACTTGCAATATGCAGATGACACACCTTGCTTGCAAAAATGAAGATGACTTGAAGCACTTACTGATGAAGATTAAAGGCCTTCAGTGTGGATTCCATCTCTGTATACAAAAAGACAAAAATCCTCACAACTAGACCAATAAGCAATATCATGATAAATGGAGAAGAAATTAAAAGTTATCATAGATTTTATTCTATTTACATCAACAATCAGCACCCATGGACATGGCATCAAGAAATCAAATGATATATTGCATTGGACAAATCTGATGAAAAAGATTTCACTTTGAAGACTAAGGTGGCTAGACTTAAGCCATGATATTTACAATCTCATATGCATGTGGAAGCTGAATAATGAAAATAGAAGACAAAGAATTGACACATTCAAATTGTGGCATTTGACAAGAATATTGAATATAACTTAGATTGCCAGAAGAACAAATAAATCTGTCTTGGAGAAATTTTCCTTAGAAGCAAAGATGGTAAGA
This sequence comes from Orycteropus afer afer, assembly GCF_000298275.1. Classification (NCBI taxonomy): domain Eukaryota; kingdom Metazoa; phylum Chordata; class Mammalia; order Tubulidentata; family Orycteropodidae; genus Orycteropus; species Orycteropus afer. The sequence goes on from NW_006921685.1 coordinate 1,543,441, forward strand.
CTTTGGAACACATCATCAGGAGGAACAATTCTCTGGAGAATAAAGTAGAAGGTCAGTGAAAAAGAATGAGACTTTTAATGAGATGGATTGATCCAGAGGCTGCAACAATAGGCTCAAATATAGCAACTGTTGTGAGAATGATACAGGACATAGCAATGTTTCACTCAGTTATAATGGGTCACTGTCTTGGTCTCTAGTGTTACTATAACAGAAAACAAGTGAATGGCTTTAACAAACAGGAGTTTATTTTCTTACAATTTAGGAGGTTAGAAGTCTGAATTAAGAATACTAGCTCTAGGGGCTGGGCTATAGCTCTTCATCTTATTGCTGGCCCACTGGAGCTGGAGGCTCCTCATAAGTCATGCAGCTTTCAGCTGCTGATGCTGACAAACCCAAGGTCAACAGGTAAAATGGCACAATCCCAAGATCAACAAGCAACACAGAAGACTACGGGTTCAAGTGCAGGAACCAGAGATGAAGACTTGGCCAAATGTAGCATCCAAATGCACCAAAAGCTATAGACCTTTCTCAAAGCTTCTCTTTATATGCTGGAAGAGGCCACACCCTAAAGGCAACTACTTACCTTACAGCAGATTCCACCATGGAGGTGATTACCATCTCATCATTAAGAATAATTGCATCCAGGTGCCCAGCCACTAAAACCATGACCCAGTCAAGCTGACACACAACCTTAACCACCATAGTCACTATATGTCAATGGCACTTAATAATAATGAAAAACTTATTTTGAAATAACTTTTACTTTCCTTTGAGCCATGTCTCTAATTTACCTATGTCAGGATTTATCATAACCACTTCATACTTAACAAATTTTCCTGCTACTAGAATCTAATTACATAGTAACGTTATGGGTCAACTCTGAAGAACAGATGTTTGGGAAAGTAAACCAAATAGCATTCAGAAGGGTCGATTTTCCATGAGTTTAATTCACAGAATCAAAGGCTAAATCCCCGATAGTGAAAATCAGGATCCTAGGAAACCCAAGGACTTGCTATGAGTCGAGTCCAGCTCGACGGCACATAACAACAACAACAAACAACAATGAGATCAATGCACTCAAGCATAATGATAGTGAGGTTGGCACAGGACTGGGCAGTGTTTCATTCTGTTGTACATAGAGTCACTGTGTTCTTCCTTTCACTTTAGCTACTCTCCATTCAAGAGCAGTTTCAGAGTCTCTTCTGACATCCATTTTAGTCTTTTCTTTCTTTACTGTCTTTTGCTTTCTTCATGTCTGATGTTCTTGATTTCATCTCACAACTCATCTGGTTGTAGGGTCACTGGTGTTCAATGCATCAAATCTGTTTTTCAGATGTTCTCTAAATTCAGTTGGGTTATACTCAAGGTCACATTTTGGCTCTCATGGATTCATTTTTTTTTTTTCTTTTCTTATTTGTTGATCAATTTATTTTATTATATGATGATGATAATGGTGATGATGATGATTTGGGTGAAAGTTAACAGAGCAAATTCACTTTCCATACAGCAGCTCACATACACTTTGTCTCATGACCTTGACTGCAATTTCCTACAATGCAACAGCTCCCCTCCCACTTTCTCCCGATAGTTACCACTTCCCTCTGTCCTTTCCTCCCATGCACTCCTGCCCCCCCCCACCCCGAGCTGTCTCCCTGTGCGTACACGGCCCTTCTATTCTCCCATGATTGATCTCTCCAAGGAGTGTATTTACCTCAAGTAAATGTTCAACTTATATGCCTGTTTTTTGTTTGGCTGGAGCCACAGGAATGGGTTCAATTCCAGACATTATAGGAGCTCTGGTAGCATAGTGTCTAAGGCACTTGACTGCTAACCAGAAGGCTGGCAGTTCAAACCCACCAGCCACTCCTCGGAAGGAAGGTTGGGCAATCCTACTTCCGTAGTGATACTGCCTCGGAAACCCAAGGAGGGGTCGCTATGAGTCGGGCCGACTCGACAGCATATAACAACAACAACAACAACAGGGGCCATAGTCTCAGTGATTTCATGGATTCATTTTAATTTTTCTCAGCTTCAACCTAAATTTGCATATGAGCAATTGATGGTCTGTTCTACACTCAGCTCCTGGCCTTGTTTTGACTGAGGATCCTGAGCTTCTCCGTCACCTCTTCCCACAAATGGAATTAATTTGATTTCGGTATATTCCATCTGATGAGTTTCATGGGTAGAGTCACCATTTATGTGGTTGGAAAAAGGTATTTTCAATGAATAAGTCATTGCTCTTACAAAATTCTATCATGCAATCTCTTGCACCATTTCTATCACCAAGACCATATTTTCCAACTACTTTTTTTTCCCCAAACTTCTTTTATGTTTCCAACTATCACATTCCAATCACCAATAATTCCTAATACACATTGATTGCATATTTGGTCAGTTTCAGACTGCAGAACTTGGTAAAAATCTTCAATATCTTCACTTTTGGTTTTGGGGATTGGCGGTAAATATGAATAATAATAGTATTAACTGGTCTTCTTTGGTTTTAGGTGCCAACGAGTCATTCCCAACTCATAGCAACCCTATGCACAGCAGAACAAAACACTGCCCAGTCCTGTGCCACCTCCATGATCCCTGCTATACCTGATCCCATCATTGCAGGTACTGTATCAATCCATCTTGTCCAGAGCCTTCCCTTCTTTCATTGACCTTCCACTTTACCAAGCATGATATTCTTCTCCAGGGAATGGTCTCTCTTTACAACATGACCAAAGTAGAATAGATGAAGTCTGGCCATTCTAGCTTCCAAGGAGCATTCTGGCTGCACCTCTTCCAGGACAGATTTGTTACTTCTTTTAGCTGCCCATGGTACTTTCAGCATTCTCCATCAGCACCACAACTCAAAAGCATCCACTCTTCTTCGGTCTTCTTTGTACATTGTCCAGCTCTCACATGCATATGAAGTGATTGAAAATACCATGGCTTATGTGAGATGCAGTCTAGTCCTCAAGGAGACATCTTTGCTCTTCGGCACTTGAAAGAGGTCTTTTGCAGCTGATTTGCCAAGTGCTTTATGTCATATACTATCTTGACTGTTGTTTCCATTGGTGTTGATTGTAGAACTAAGTATTATGAAGTCTTTGACAACTTCAGTATTTTCTCTATTTATCATGATGGTCCAGTTGTGAGGATTTTTGTTTTGTTTATATTGAGGTGTAATCCATATTGCAAACTGTAGTCTTCAATCTTTATCAGTAAGTGTTTCAAGTCATCCTTACTCTCAGCAAGCAAAGTTGTTTCCTCAGCATATCATAGGTTGTTAATGATTCTTCCTCCAATCCTGATGCCACACTCTTCTTCATACAGTCCAACTTCTCAGATTACTTGCTCAGCATACAGATTGAAGAGAATGGTAAAAGGATACAGCCCTGATGCATTCCCTTCTTGATGTTAAACCATGTAGTGTCCCCTTGTCCTATTCGAACAACAGCCTCCTCGTCTATGTATGGATTCCTCTTGAGTACAATTAAGTGTTCTGGAATTCCCATTCTTCTCAATGTTATCCACAATTTGTTATGATCCACGCAATCAAATGCCTTGCATAGTCAATAAAACACAAGTAAACATCTTTCTGGTATTCTTTGCTTTGAGCCAAGATCCATCTGACATCAGCAATAATATCCCTTGTTCCACACACAATCTTCTGAATCCAGCCTGCACCTCTGAAGTTCTCTGTCAATATACTAGGGTAACCATTTTTGAATTGTCTTCAGCAAGATTTTACTTGCATGTGATATTAATGATATTGTTCAATAATTACACATTCTGTGGGGTTACCTTTCTTTAGAATGGGTACAAATATGGGTCTCTTCCAGTCAGTTGGCCAAGTAGCTGTCTTCCAAATCTCTTGGCATAACCAAGTGAGTGCCTCCAGTGGGACATCCATTTGTTGAAACATCTCAGTGGATATTCTGTCAATTCCTGGAGCCTTGTTCTTTGCCAATTCCTTCAGTGCAGCTTTGACTTCTTCCTTCAGTACCATTGGTTCTTGATCATATACCACCTCCTGAAATGGATGAAGATCTACTAGTTCTTTTTGGTATAGTGACTCTGTGTATTCCTTCCATCTTCTTTTGTTGTTTCCTGCACCATTCAATATTTTGCCCATAGAATCTTTCAATATTGCAACTCAAGGCTTAAATTTTTTATTCAGTTCTTTCAGCTTGAGAAATGCCAAGTGTGTTCTTCCCTTTTTGCTTTCTAACTCCATGTCTTTGCACATTTTATTATAATAATTGGCTTTGTCTTCTCGAGCTGCTCTTTGAAATCTTCTGTTCAGCTCTTTTATCTTGTCATTTTTCCATTTGCTTTAGATACTATCCATTCAAGGGCAAGTTTCAGAGTCTTTTCTGACATCCATTTTGCTCTTTTCTTCCTTTCCTATCTTTTTAATGACCTTTTGCTTTCTTCATGGATGATGTTCTTGATGACATCCCACAATTCCTCTGCTCTTCAGTCATTGGTGTTCAAAAAACATCAAGCTATTCTTTAGATGGTCTCTCAATTCAGGAGGGATATAATCAATGTCATATTTTGGCTCTTGTGGACTTGTTTTAATTGTCTTCAACTTCAGCTTGAACTTGCATATGCGCAATTGATAGTCTGTTCCACAATCCGCTCCTGGCATTTTTTTGCCTAATGATATTGAGCTTCTCCATCACCTCTTACCACAGATGTAGTCAATCTGATTCCTGGGCTATCCATCTCACAAAGTCCCCATGTATAGCCGCCATTTTTGTTGATGGAAAAAGGTATTTGCAATGAATAGTTGGTCTTGCAAAATTCTCTCATGCAATCACCAACATTATTTCTATCACCAAGGCCAAATTTTCCAACTACCAGTGATTATTCTTTGCTTCCAACTTTTGCATTCCAATCACCAATGATAATCAACTCATCTTGATTGTATTTTTTGGTCAATTTCAGACTGCAGAAGTTGGTAAAAATCTTCAATTTCCTCATCTTTGACTTTGGTGGTTGGTGTGTAAATATGAATAACAGTAGTATTAACTGACTTTATTCATAGGCTGTGTAGGCTAATGGATATTATCCTATCACTGACAGCATTGTACTTCAGGATAGATCTTGAAACATTCTTTGTCATGATGAATGTCACTCCATTCTTCTTCAGTTTGTCATTCCCATAGTCGATCACATGATTTTATGATTTAAAATGGTTAAAACCAGTCCATTTCATCTCACTAATGACTAGGATATCAATATTTATGCACTCCATTTCATTTTTTACAACCTCCAATATTCCTACATTCATACTTCATACATTCCATGTTCTGATTATTAATGGATGTTTGCAGCTGTTTCTCCTCAGTTTGAGCCATGCTACATCAGCAAATTGATGTCCCAAAAGCTTTACTTTACCCATATCATTAAGGTTGGTTCTGCTCCGATGAGGCAGCTCTTTCCCACTCATATTTTGAATGCCTTCTGACCTGAGGAGCTCATCTAAATAGGACAATGTATCAGAGCTATTCATAAAGTTGTCCAGTAATGTTTCAGGCAGTTGTTCTTTGCTAAGTCATAGATTTTCCTGGCCAATTCTTTGAGAAGTGGATGGCCTCTTCCTTCTTAAAAGTCTGTCTCAGTCTGGAAGCTCCACTCAAATCTGTCCACCTTGGGCGATCCTGGTGGTGTTTGAAACATAGGTTGTAGAGCCTCAGCTTCACAGCAACATGCAAGCCACCACAGTAGGACAAACTTACAGACAAGTTCATCTCCCTTAGCTGTTCCAAACCTCTCCACCCACTCCTGTCCTTCCCCCTATCTATTCCAGCTGTCAGCCCTGGATTCTTCCAGTGGCTTCCTGACTGGATGAGATCTCTCCCTCCCTCCCCTTACCTGGATAAGATGGATATTATCCTATCACTGACAGCACTGTACTTCAGTGTAGATTTTGAAATCTTCTTTTTGATGATGAATGCAATGCCATTCCTCTTCAATTTGTCATTCCTGGTATAGTAGAGCATATGATTGTCAGATTAAAAATGGCCAATATCAGCCCATTTCCACTCACTAATGTCTAGGATATTGATCTGTATGTGTTACATTTCATTTTTAAGAACTTTCAGTTCTCCTAGATCCATACTTTGTATATTCCATGTTTCAATAATTAATGAATGTTTGCAGCTGTTTCTTCCCATTTTGTGTCATGTCCTATCAGCAACATGACCAAAGTAGGTGAGATGAAGTCTGGCCATCCTTGCTTCCAAGGAGCATCTCGGCTGCACTTCTGACAGGACAGATCTGTTAGTTCTTTTAGCAGTCCATGGTAACTTCAGCATTCTTCTCCAGCACCACAATTCAAAAGCATCAACTCATCTTCATTCTTCCTTATTCATTGTCCAGCTTTCACATGCATACGAGGCAACTGGAAATATCATTGCCTGTGTCAGGCTCACCTTAGTCCTCAAGGAGACATCCTTGCTCCTCAGCACTTGAAAGAGTTCCTTCACAGCCAACCTGCCCAGTGCTACACATCATCTAATGTCCTGAAGGCTGCTTCCATTGGCCTCGATTGTAGAATCAAGCAATGTGAATTCTTTGACAACCTCAATCTTTTCTCCATTTATCATGATGCTGTTTATTGGTCCAGTTGTGAGGATTTTTGTCTTCTTTATATTGAGATGTAATCCATACTGCAGACTGTGTTCCTCAGTCTTCATCAGTAAGTGCCTCAAGTCATCCTCACTTTCAGGAAGCAAAGTTGTATCATCAGCGTATCTCAGGTTGTTAATGATTATTCCTCCAATCCTGATGCCATGTTTTTCTTCATATAGTCCAGCTTCTCAGTATACACATTGAATAAGTATGGGGACAGGATACAATCTTGATGCACTCCCTTCCTGATTTTAAACCATGCAGTGTCCCCTTGTTCCATTTGAACAACAGCCTCCTGGTCATGGTAAAGGTCCCTCATGAGTACAATCAAGTGCTCGGGAATTCCCATTCTTCTCAATGTTATCAATAATTTGTCATGATTCACACAATCAAATGCCTTTGCATAGTCAATAAAACACAAATAAACATCTTTCTGGTATTCTTTTCCTTGAGCCAAGGTCCATCTGACAGCAGCTATGATATCCCTTGTTCCACATCCTCTTGTGAATCCAGCTTGCACCTCTGGAAGTTCTCTATCAATATACTGCTGCAACCATTTTTGAATTATTTTCAGTAAGATCTTACTTGCATGTGCTATTAATGATATTGTTCAATAATTTCCACATTCTGTGGGATCACCTTTCTTTGGAATGGGTACAAATATGGATCTCTTCCAGTCAGTTGGCCAGGTAGCTGTCTTCCAAATCTCCTGGCATACTGAGTGATTGCCTCCAGCGTGGCATCCATTTGTTGAAATATCTCAATGAGTATTCTGTCAATTCCTGGAGCCTTGTTCTTCACCAATTCCTTCATTGCAACTTTGACTTCCTCCTTCGATACCACTGGTTCAAGATCATATGCCACCTCCTGAAATAGATAAAGATCAACCAGTTCTTTCTGGCACAGTGATTCTGTGTATTCATTCCATTTTCTTTGGATGTTCCCTACATCATTCAATATTTTGCCCTTAGAATCTTTCAATTTTGAAACTCAAGGCTTAAATTTTTTCCTCAATTCTTTCAGCTTGAGAAATGCTGAGCGTGTTCTTCCCTTTGGTTCTTCTAACTCCAGGTCTTTACACATTTCATTATAGTAATTGGCTTTGTCTTCTCGAGCTGCTCTTTGAAATCTGCAATTCAATTCTTTTAATCTTGTCATTTCCTCCATTTGCTTTAGCTACTCTCCACTCAAGGGCAAGTTTCAGCATCTCTTCTGTCATCCGTTTTGGTATTTTCTTCTTTCCTCATCTTTTTAATGACCTCTTGCTTTTTTTCATGGATGATGTTCTTGATGTCATCCCACAATTCTGGTTTTTGGTCATTGGTATTCAATGTATCAAATCTATTCTTTAGATGGTCTCTAAATTCAGGAAGGACATATTTAAGATCATATTTGGGCTCTTATGGACTTGTTTTAATTGTCTTCAACTTCAAATTTAACTTGCATATGAGCAGTTGATGGTCTGTCCCACAATCACCTTCTGTCCTTGTTTTGGCAGAAGATATTGAGCTTTTCCATTGCCTCCTGCCACAGATGCATTCAATCTCCTTCCTGTGTACTCCATCTGGCAAAGTCCACATGTATAGCCATTGTTTGTGCTGTTGAAAAAAGGTATTTGTAATGAATAGGTCATTGGTCTTGCAAAATTCTATCATGTGATCTCCAGAGTTATTTCTGTTACCAAAGCCAAGTTTTCCAACTACTGGTGATTCTTCTTTGTTTCCAACTTTTTCATTCCAGTCATCAGTGATAATTAACACATCTTGATTGCACGTTTGGTCAATTTCAGATGCGGAAGTTGATAAAAATCTTCAATTTCCTCAACTTTGACTTTGGTGGTTGGTGCATAAATTTGAATAAGAGTCATATTAATTGGTCTTCCTTGTACACATATGGATATTATCCTATCACGGACAGCATTGTACTTCAGGACAGATCTTGAAACACACTTTGTGATGATGAATGCCATACCATTCCTCTTTAAATTTTCATTCCCAGCAGAGTAGATCATATGGTTGTCTCATTTAAAATGGCCAAAACTGGTCCACTTCAGCTCACTAATGCCTAGGATATCAATCTTTATGTGTTCCATGTCATTTTTGATAACTTCTTATTTTCCGAGATTCATACTTCGTACATTCCACGTTCCTATTATTAAAGGATGTTTGTAGCTGTTTCTCCTCAATTTGAGTCAAGCCACATCAGTAAATGGAGGTCTTGAATGCTTTACTCTATCCATATTAGTAAGGTTGGCCCTACTCTGATGATGCAGCTCTTTCCTGGTCATATTTGGGAGCCTTCTGACCTAAGGGGCTACTCAGCCTGCACTGTATTGGATAATGTTTCCAGACTATTCACAAAGTTGCACAGTAATGTATCAGACAGTGTTTCTCTGCTATTCATAAGGTTTTCACTGGCCAACTCTTTGAGAAGTGGCCTAGTCTGTCTTCCTCATCTGTCTCAGTCTGTAAGCTACATTGAAAGCTGTGCACTATGTGCAACCCTGCCAGCACTTGAACCACTGGTGGCACAGCCTCAGGCCTCACAGCAACATGCAAGCCACAATAGTATGACAAAGTGACAGATAAGTTTGTCTTGCTTAGCTGTTCAAAATGTCTCTACCCTCCCCTTACCTATAACCCTGGCACTGCTCTTCTCTGTCATCCCCTCTGGCTTCTCTTTCCCTCACTTTCCCGGCTGGTGGGGGTGGGGCCTGGGTCCTTCCCTCCCCTTACCTGGATGCCTGGCTGCTGCTCTGCTCTGTAGTTGCCTCTGGCTTCTCCTCCCCCAACCCCTGCTTTTCCGGCTGTTAAGGGTGGGGCATGGGTCCCTCTCCCCCTTACCTGGACGCCTGGCTGCTGCTCTGTTTTGAAGCCCCCTGGCTTCTCTTTCCCCTGCTTTCCTGGCTGGTGGGAGTGAGGCCTGGGTCCTTTCTTCCCCTTACCTGAGTGTCTGGCTGCTGCTCTGCTCTGTAAAGTCCATTTAATAGCCAGAAGCAGAGAAATTAGATGAGTAGAGATTGTTATACCAGGAGTTGAGAGCTCCACAAGGTCAAGGGAAGAGGAAGTTTGAAGAAGGAGAAAGGCTGAACCATGGCAAATGCTACAGAGTGATCATGTAAGTTAAAGCCTGAGGATCACCTCCCGGGGTTTATAAATTTGTCTTTTGTTTTGTTTTGTTTTGTTTTATTTGTTTGTTTTTAAAAAGATCACTTTCAGGGGAGTTTAGAGAGTGAAAGAGAATAATGAACTCCATGAATTTAAGGAGATGAGAAACGATGTTAGCTTATGTGACTGATTTTTTTCAATATAATGACTTTTGAAATGGTGGAAATGTTAATAATATCAGAACCTGTCTAACTTCTGAGTTGATAATGACCAGGATCAGTCCAAAGCTGATTCCTCTGAAGTGGAGGTCAGACATACCCCCACTCTCCAATCTTTTACCAATTACGACACCACCCATGCCTCCCAGGGCACTCTCTACTTGTCTTCTGGGTTTGATAATCCATTGCAACAGCCACACAGAATTCATTGATCATCCTTACAGTTAAGTGGTTTATTAGGGAAGAAATAGGGTGCAACCCAGGATCAAGATCAACAGACTACAACTTGGGATCAGGATCAGGAAGCATGTAGACTAAATCTCTCTCCTTCTGTACAGGAGCTTTCTCAGCTTCTCACCCATGCAGCCTCCTCATAGCCCTAAGGTCAGGCTCCTTTTGGCCCTGTTATCTGATACCACCAACTTTGTTGTAGGTCCCCTAATGGGCCCATTGCCATCAGCTATGCTACTGGGCCCCTTCTGGGCCTCTCACTGTCTTCAGTGATACAGCCTTTGAGCCATGTGAGCCATGTTATAGCTCTTTCAGGAAGTTTCTTGTATCCTTTCTTTCTTCCCTCTTCTTTCTTCCTTCTGCTTCTTCTCTTCCTCCTTCCTTCAGTCTCAATACCTCCATGAGTTGTCTGCTTATATATATGTGTGTGTGTGTGTGTGTGTGTGT
>NW_006921685.1:1554173-1562067 GCF_000298275.1 Orycteropus afer afer
TCTCATCAATTTCAAGACATAGCCCTCCCACTGGGGTCACAAACTGAACAATCCTTCTTGGTAGGTCCCAGACACTTCTTTTTCATAGTAGGCTACAGACACTTCACTTGCGGAGTCTATTTATCAATCCTTGCAAAGTGCATACTAATCACATGGCAAGCTGCAGACCAGAACCAGACAAAAAGTATCAAACTACAAATTGTTTAAAACTCACCCAGGAAATGTCAATCAAGCTGGACAAAAGTAACAAGTATTCTGGGTTCGGAAACTGGGACAAAGGCCTTATGTGGAAAATCTCTCAAGCTGTTTTTCCAAAGAACCAAGGCAAAATGCCACATAAAAAAAACATTTCACCACATGGCCTAATCCCTCTACAGTTAATTCATTAGGAAATTGTGTATCAGCTCTACCTTGAAAATATCACAATTTCACTTCTATTTATCCTGTTCAATGCTGCCGAGTGAATCTATACCATCACCATTTCTTTTCTGGATATCTAAAAATTTCTCCTAATTCGTTGTTCTGCTTACACTCTTGCCTCTCTAGAGTATATTCCTCACATGACTGCAAGGACATTTTAGTTAAAAAATATCTCTTTTCTAGTCAAAACAGACCAATAACTTCTTTTTCACTCTGAGTAACATCAGAGTCTTTGGAAATATTGTAAGACCCTATATGATCTCCCCATACATGTGAAGACCTGGCATTAGAAAATCAAAATGGAAGAACATATCTGACATTTCTAAAGCTGAAAGAACTGAACAAAGAATTCAAGCCTTGAGTTGCAGTATTGAAGGATTCTATGAGCAAAATATTGAATGATGCAGGAAACATAAAAAGAAGATGGAAGGAATACACAGTGTCACTCTACCAAAAAGAATTGATTAATGTTCAATTATTTCAGGAGGTAGCATATGATCAAGAACCAACAGTACTGAAGGAAGAAGTCCAAGCTACACTGATGGAACTGGCAAAAAACAAGGCTTCAAAAGACCCATTGAGATGTTTCAACAAGCAGGTGTAACACTGGAGGCACTTACTTGTTTATGCCAAGAAATTTGGAAGACAGCTACTTGACAACCGACTGGATACGATCCATATTTGTGCCCATTCCAAAGAAAGGTGATCCAACAGAATGTGGAAATTACTGAATATATCATTAACATCACATCCAAGTAAAATTTTACTGGCAATAATTTTTAAAAATGGTTGCAACAGTATACTTACAGGGAACGTCCAGAAATTCAAGCCAGATTCAGAAGAGGATATGGAATGAAGGATATCATTGTGAATGTCAGATGGATCTTGGCTGAAAGCAAATAATACCAGAAAGATGTTTACCAGTGTTTTATTGACTATACAAAGGCATTTGACTATGTGGATCATAACAAATTATGGATAACATTGCAAAGAATGGAAATTCCAGAATACTTAATTGTTCTCATGAGAAAACTGCACACAGACCAAGAAGCTGTTATTCAAAGAGAACAAGGGAATATGGCATGGTAAAAATCAGGAAGGGTGTGCAACATTTGTACCTTTTCACCATACTTATTCAATCCATGTGCTAAGCAAATAATCTGAGAAGCTGGACTATATGAAGAAGAACATGGCATCAAATTTGGAGGAAGACTCATTAACAACCTGTGATTGCAGATGACACAATCTTACGTCCTGAAAATGAAGATGACTTCAAGAATTACTGATGAAGATCAAAGACTTCTTCAATATGGATTATACCTCAACATAAAGAAAACAAAAATCCTCACAACTTGTCCTATAAGCAGAATTATGATAAATGGAGAAAAAAACTAAAGTTGTCAGGGATTTCATTTTACTTGTATCCAAAATCAACACCAATGGAAGCAGCAGTCGAGAAATCACACATAGCATTGCACTGGGAAAATTGCTGCAAAGACCTCTTTAAAGTGTTAAGAAGCAAAGATGTCACTTTGAAGACTAAGGTGAGTCTAAAACAAGCCATGATATTTTCAATTGCCTCATATGCAAGTGAAACCTGGATAATGAATAAGGAAGACTAAAGAAGAGTTGATGCCTGTGCATTATGGTGTTTATGAAGACTACTGAAAATAATATGGCTGTCAAAAGAACAAATATATATGTCCTGGATGAAGTGCAGCCAGAATGTTCATTGGAAATGAGAATGGCCCGACTTCATCTCACCTGCTTTGGTCATGTTGTCAGAAGGGATCATTCCCTGGAGAAGGATATCATGCTTGGTAAAGTAGAGGATCATGAGAAAGGGGAAGCCCTTCAACAAGATGGATTGACACAGTGGCTGAAAGAATGGGATCAAGTCTAGCAAGGATTGTGAGGACGGTGCATGAGCACGCAGTGTTTTGTTCTGCTGTATACATGTCCACTATGATTGGAAAGTGACTCAACGACACCTAGCAACAACAACATACTACTTACTACCTTGTTGGCATCAAATTCTACAACTGTCCTCCTCCTTCACTCAGGTCCAACAAAACTGACCTCTTTGTATCTGTATATCCCTCAAACACAGAAAAAGTGATCCTGCCCAGGGCCCTATTGCATGCTATTCACACCACTTGAAACACTGTTCCCTTCAAATATCCCTATAACTTGCTCTTTCATTTCCTTCACATTATCTCTCTTTTGATAAGATATCCCCTGATCAATTAATATAAATGTTCACACTCCTTCTTCCTTGATCATTTTCTTTACTTCTTCCCTGCTTTCCTATTCTTCATAGCATTTGTCATCTGTGGAGTTCTGGCATAGTGGCTAAGACATTTGGCTGATAACCAGAAGGTTGGCATTTCAAGCCCACCACATTCTCTGTGGAAGGAAGATAGGCAAAGTACTTCCATAAAGATTTACAGTCCTGGAAATGCAGTGGAGATTGCTACGATTAGTAATCGGCTTAATAGCAGTGGGTTTGGTTTGGTTTTTTGTTAATATTCTATTTATTTATTTATTTATTTATTTATCATGTTTCCACTCACTCTAACGTTTGCTCAATCAGAGTATGCATTTTTATCTACTTCATTCAGTATTATATTTCCAAAACATAGAACATGTCAGTTGTACAAGTACTGGATACATATTTGTAAAATAAATGAAAATGTAGTAGTCAAGAGAAATAAAGAGAGCAAAGAGAAGAAAGTAATGGTTATTGGGAGGATTTTGTAAAGACAGGCAATACCAGAATGTATCTATATACTGACCCCCCCCAAAAAAAAAAAAAAAGAAAGAGAGAGAGAGGAAACAAAGCAAAATGTTGAATTTATGGAAATGAGAAAATTATTGATAGATTAAGGTCACAAAGGCAGCAAGAAAATATAAGTTCTCACACAAATATAGAATTAAAAGTGCATAGAATGATGTCTAATCTATATTTCCACCACCTGTCTGTTAGTTTGTTGAACTATGGTAGCTTCTGTGTTGGTATGATGATGAATACTTCGTCATCAGTGTTTCAAATACCAGCAGAGTCAGCAGAGCTTCCAGACTAAGACACACTAGGAAGAAAGGCAAGGTAATTTACTTCTGACAATTAACCGATAAAAACCCTATGGTTCAAAGAATAGTTTCTGAGACTTCGATTTTCTCATTTTAGGTGCATCATCAGGAGGTACTGATCACTGGAGAAGGATATTATATTTGGAAAAGTAAAGAACCAGCAAAAGAATGGGAAACCTCCAATGAGATGGATGGATACAATAGCCACAATAATGGATTTAAGCATAACAGTGATCAAGAAGGTGGCAAGATGATACAGGACCAGTAATGTTTCATTCTGTTATATATGAGGGGGCTATGAGTTGGAGTTGACACAATAGCAACCAACAACAACAACAACAATCAGTGTTTTACTTAATTTAGATGTTTTATGCTCTTAACAGTTCTTAAAAATGGACTTATATTTTAAAAATGGAAGTTGAAACAACTTTTGGAATATGAAAAATAAACTCAGGTGCTTTCTATTGTATTTTCTTGAAAAGAAACTGTCATACAAATTGACATTGTTGTATACTATTCTTAATAACTATTGTAATCATTAGTTAAGGTCACTATAACTTGTTTAGTGTTTAGTGTGGCTTCCATAAATATATCATTTTTACTCGTTATATGAAGGCCTATCAAACAATTAAGATCACCATTAAATCATATACAAGTCATTCAATCCATTAAAAATCCAACTGTTAGAAATGATCAACACATTTGAAACATATTTGTCAGGTTAATTAGAAATTAAAGGGAACCCATTGTTATTTCATCTGGAGCCAAGCATTACACAAATTAATGTAAAAGCTAAAACAAAACATGTTTTCCTTTTTTTACTATCCAGGAATTGAAATCAAAGAAAAGCTCTAACATTACTTCAAAGTGTCCTCAAACTGATTTCACATGTCTAATGGGCCTGATTAGTTTTGACAGTGTGTTAAGAAAAGACTTGTTGAGGGCTTCAAGAACTTGTCTTCAGACTTGGCTCTTTTGTTTCCTTTGTCTATTTCTGTTCTTCAGTCATACATCAAGAAATTTATTTCCTCTTCTTAAAGTGTATTCCATCCTTTTCAATATTACTTCCACTATTGTATATCAAGCTCTCATCTTTCTCAGAAAACCACTTTAGCGTTATTCTTACCAAATGCCTTACCTTTCTGTACATAGGTGAAGTGTTTGCATATATACAACTAATGATATCATTGTACATCTTAGAGAGTTATGGGATCTTCTGTGCAAGTTTTGATGACAGCAGAGCTTCAAGCTGGTAACTCCACAAATGTCATACAAAATCGTAAATTATCAGCAGATGGAATGACCTATAGAGAAACTTTTGAGTTTATTAAAATAATTCACAAGTTATAAATCAGTCATTTGATAAGATACTGTCTATGGGGAAAATGTCACATAACTGTAGAAAATAAATATCATTATATCTTATTTGTGACATCTTTTCCCCAGAATTATCTTTCTTCAGTAACCCCTATAGAATAAGTATCACTATACATCTGATTGAGCAAGGATTATAAGTATCATTATATGACTTAAGATTCTACTGACTGCAAATAATACTTGTCCTGACTGAAAATGGCTTAGATGATAAAAGATGTATCTCACATAACTCACATAATACCTCCCTTAAGCTCTATCTCCTCACCTCTCTAGTTTTCTTATAGTTGCCCTCCTTTCTGTGTTGGCTTCATTCCCAGACTGAGAGAAGGTAGGGGTAGCAGATCCAGCATCATATCCAAGCATGTCAATATTCAGAGGAAGAAAAGGGATAGATTATTCCTGCATTTCCTACTTGGGAATGGGAAAACATTCCAGAAGACCCCTAATATGACTTTCCTATGTATATTACTGGCCAGGATGGAGGTCACATTACCATTCTTAAAAAAAAATCACAAGTAAAGAGAATGGATTATGCACATTGATTGGACTCATCATTTGTGGCCAGATGGATTGTGATGACTCAAGCACAAGGACCACTGCAGTCACCTTCTAGTTCTCCCTCTTCTTTACCACTCTCTGTAGTAAATCTCAAGTTCCATAGATTGTGCTTTCTGAATATCTCTTTTGTCTATATGCTTTTCTTTTTATTTTATAGTATATCATTTGAATGTTTAATATATTCCCATGATTCCTAAATCAAGTTGATACAAAAAAAAAAAACATACATCCTGAAGTCCCAGGAAAGAAACTAGTCTTGTTGTTGTTGTTATGTGCAGTCAAGTAGGACCCTAATAACCTACACAAGCCATGGACTTATCTATGCCAGACCAGATGAACTAAAGGGGTGCTATCTATCACTGTTGACTTTTTTGATAAGGGCCACAATAGATGAGCCCTGAGTATGAAAGAAAAACAAGGAACAGAATTCAAATTCTTAAAGTCCAGACTTGCTGGAGCAATTGAGACTGGGAAGGAGATCATTAATTGCTTAAACACAAGTTTAAGTTGAAGCTGTGAAGAATCAAAACTCTATGAAAGTCAAAATATGACCTTGAGTATATTCCACCTAAATTTGGAGACTGAAGGATAGATTTGACACATAAAACACTGATGAATGAAGACCACACAAGTTGTGGGAGGATGTAAAGGATATCACACATGAAAAAAGAAAAATCATTAATAAGACAGGAAAGAAAGAAAACACTGAAATGAATGTCTGACATGCCCATCAACAGATGAATGGATAAACTAACTATTGTACGTGCACACAGTAGAATTCTTTAGTACAATGTTAATGAACAACAATGAATCTGTGAAACACTTCATAACATGGATGAACCTAGAAGACATTATACTGAATGAGATTAATCACAAAAAGACAAGTACTGTATGAGACCACTACTGTAAAAATTCAAGAAAAGTTTACACACAGAAATAATCACTCTTTGAAGATTACCAGGGGTGGGAGGGGTAGGGAGTGTAGATCACTATACATATATCATATTGAGTGAAGGTAGACATATCATATTGAGTGAAGGGATAGGCAATAACAAAAAATAATAAAAAAGGGGGAAGTCAACACAAAATGAATGGGAATGTGAATGGGACTACATCCACTATACATATATGTACATGTGTGTATGTATGTGTGTGTATATATATATATATATATATATACACACACACTTGTATATGTATGTATATATACATACAAACACATGTACATATATATGTATTTATACATATGTATGTATGTATTTAGGATTGACAGAGGATATCTCTACCTATGTATTTACATGTGCACATACGTGCTCCTAATATAGTGAAAAAGGGAAAGGCCCTCAACAAAATGGATTTACACAGTAGCTGCAAATGTGACTCCCTTTGTTCAAAAACAATTAAGAACTTCAATGACACATTAAAATGGGAATGTGGCTGTTGTTGTTGTTAGGTGCTTTCAAATCAGCTGCCACTCATAGCGACCAACTGCACAACCAAATGAAACACTGCCTATTCAGGCACAATCTTCACAAACCTTGCTATATCTGAGCCCATTGTTGCAGCCACTGTCAATCTATCTCTGAGACTCCTCCCCTTTTTCACTGACCCTCCACTTTACCAAGCATAATATCCTTCTCCAGAGAATCATTCCTTCTTAGAACATGACGTAAGTAGGTGAAATGAAATCTGGCCATTCTCACTTCCAAGGAAAATTTTAGCTGCACTTTTTCCAGGAAAGATTTGTTCTTTCTTCTGGCAGTCCATAGTACTTTCACTATTCTTTACAAACACCACAGTTCAAAGCACTAACTCTTCTTATGTCTTCCTTAATCATTGTCCAGGTTTCACACACATATAAGGTGATTGAAAATCCTATGGCTTTGGTTAGGCACATCTTAGTCTTCAAAGAGACACCTTTGCTCTTCAGTACTTTAAAGAGATCTTTTGCAACCAATTTGCCCAGTGCAATACAATGTCTGATTTTGTTTCTACTGCTTCCATTGGTGTTGATTGTAGACTCAAGTAATAAGAAATCTTTGACAACATCAAACTTTTCTCATTTTATCATGCTGCTGCTTTTTAGTCCAGTTGTGAGAATTTTCAATTTCTTTATGTAGAGGTGTAACTGATACTAGAACTATAGTCTTTAATCTTCATCAGTTGGTACTTAAAGTTATCTTGACTTTTAGCAAGCAAGGCTGTGTCACCTGCATATAGCAAGTTGTAAATGAGACTTCCTATAATCCTGATGCCATGATCTTTTTTTTTTCTTTTCTTTTTTACTTTTATGGTGGGGAAAACATATACTACAAGACATTCAACAACATAACAACTTCTCCATTTACAGTTCAAGGATAATGATAAAATTTTTCTTGTGACACGATTATTGTTATCCTTTCCAAAATACTCCACCATCATTACCATGAAATCAATGTCTCACAAAAAA
>NW_006921685.1:1564057-1565868 GCF_000298275.1 Orycteropus afer afer
AATCTGCAGTATGGATTACACTTCAATATAAAGAAAACAAAAATCCTCACCACACGACCAATAAGCAGCATCATGATAAATTGAGAAAAAACTGAAGTTGTCAAAGACTTCATATTACTTGGTTCTACAATCAACACCAATGGAAGCAGCAGTCAAGATATCAGACATCATATAGCATTGGGCAAATATACTACAATGGACCTCTTTCAAGTGCTGAAGAGCAAAGATATTTCCTTGAAGATTAAGGTGTACTTGACACAAGCCACAGTATTTTCAATCACCTCATATGCATGTGAGAGCTGGACAATGAAAAAGGAAGACAAAAGAAGAGTCAATGCTTTTGAGTTGTGGTGTTGGCGAAGAAAGCTGACAGTACCATGGACTGCTAAAATAACTAACAAATCTGTCCTGGAAAAAGTGAAGCTGGAAAGTTCCTTGGAAGTGAGAATGGCCAGACTTTGCCTCACCTACTTTGGTCATGTTGTAAGAAGGGACCATTCCCTGTAGAAGGATATCATGCTTGGCAAAGTGGAGGGACAACAAAAAATGGGGAGGTCCTCAATGAGATGGATTGACAGTAGCTGGAATGATGGGGTGTGTATAGTAAAGATCATGGGGCTGGCACAGGACTGGGCAGTGTTTCATTCTGCTGCACATGAGGTTGCTATGAGTCAGAGACGACCCGATGGCACCTAACAACAACAAATATAATATATAACTTTTTTTTCTTCAATCTATCTATAAATTTTCCATCCCTTTCCCTCCCATCATTGGTAACCAACACAGAAAGCCTTCCATGTATAAACATTTCCTTAACTTTTTACCAACCAAACCCCAAAAAACCAACCACAAAAGCCAAAGATGAGGAAATTGAAGATTTCTACCAACTTCTGCAGTCTGAAATGGACCAAAAATGCATTCAAAATATGTTGATTATCACTGGTGAGGGAATGCAAAAGTTGGAAACAAAGAAGAATTGCTTGTAGTTGGAAAATATGGCCTTGGTGAAATAATGCTGGAGATCACTGATAGAATTTTTCAAGACCAATGACTTACTCACTGCAAATACCTTTTTACAACAACACAAACAGTGGCTATACACGTGAACTTCACCAGATGGAGTACACAGGAATCTGATTGACTATGTCTGTCGCAAGAGGGGATGGAAAAGTTCAATAAGTTCAGTCAAAACAAGACCGTGAGCTGACTGTGGAACAGCCTATTAACTGTTCATATGAAAGTTCAAGTTGAAGTTAAAGACAATTAAAACAAGTCTATGAGAGCCAAAATATGATCATGATACTATCCCTCAAGAATTTAAAGACCATTTAAAGAATATATTTGATGCATTGAACATCAATTACCAAAAACCAGATGAATTGTGAAAAGACATTGAAAACATCATCCATGGAGAAAGCAAGAGGTCATTAAAAAGATGAGAAAGGAAGAAAGGGCCAAAATGGATGTAAGAAGAGACTCTGAAACTTGCCCCTGAGAGGAAAGTAGCTAAAGCAAATGGAAGAAATTACAAGATCAAAGAGGTGAACAGAAGATTTCAAAGAGACACTCGAGCAGACAAAGCCAATTACAATAATGAAATGTACAAAGACTTGGAGTTAGACAACCAAAAGGGAAGAACACGCTCAGCATTTCTCAAGATGAAAGAACTAAGGAAAATATTTAAGCCTCAAGTTGCAATATTGAAAAGTTCTATGGGAAAAATATTGAATGATGCAGGAAACATCAAAAGAAGATGGAAGGAATACACAGAGTCACTGTACCAAAAAGAACTGGTTGATCTTCATCCATTT
>NW_006921685.1:1566378-1576297 GCF_000298275.1 Orycteropus afer afer
TCAATTTTGTGGATCATAACAATTATGGATAACATTAAGAAGAATGGGAATTCCCAAACACTTGATTGTGCTCACGAGGAACCTGTACATAGACCAGGAGGTTGTCATTCAAAGAGAAGAAAGGGATACTGCATGGCTCAAAATCAAGAAGGGAGTGTGTCAATGTTGTATCCTTTCAACATATTTATTCAACTTGTATGCTGAGCAAATAATGCAAGAAATTGGATTATATGAAGAAGAATGTGGCATCAGCATTGGAGGAAGATGATGTTTTGCACTGGGTAAATCTGCTGTGAAAGACCTCTTTAAAGTGATGAAGAGTAAAGATGTCTCCTTGAGGATTAAGCTGCACCTAACCCAAGCCATGGTATTTTCAATTGTCTCTTATGCATGTGAGACCTGTACAATGAATAAGGAAGACCAAAGAAGAGTTGATGCTTTTGAGTTGTGGTGTTGGGGAAAAATGCTAAGAGTACCATGGTCTGCTAAAAGGACTAACAAATCTGTACAGGAAGAAGTACAGCCAGAATGCTCCTTGGAAGGAGAATAGCCAGACTTCATGTCACTTAACTTTGGCCTTTTGTCAGAAGGAACCATTTCCTGGAGAAAGATATAATGCTTGGAAAAGTGGAGAGTCAATGAATAAGGGGAAGATCCTCAATAAGATGGATAGACATGGGCTGCAATAATGGGTTCAGGTATAGCAACGATCATGAGACCGGCACAAGACCTGGCAGTGTTTCATTCTGTCATACATACGGTCGGTATGAGTCAGAGCCAATTCGACTGCACCTAACAACAACAACTAAGTTGGTCCCATTTTTAATTTGAGGAACTTTATAGTTTTAGGTTTCACATTTAAGTCTTTGATCTATCTGGAGTTATTTTTTGTGCATGGTGTGAGGTATGGATCTTATTTCAGTTTTCTGCAAATGGATATGCAGTTTTCCCAGCACCATTTGTAAAAGAGACTCTCTCTTTCCCATTTAATGGATTTTGGCCCTTTTTCAAAGATCAGCTGACCATAGATCAATGGATCTATTTCTGGGTTCTCAATTCTTTTTCCCTGGTTTGTGTCTGTCCTTGTACCAATATACCAGCCTGTTTTGATACCTGTGGCTGTAGAGTAGGTTTTGAGACCTGGGAGTGTGACACCACTTACTTTATTCTTTTTAAGTAGTGCTTTGCTCATCTGAGGTCTCTTTTCTGTCCATATATAATTAGCGGTTGGTTTTTCCATTTCTTTAAAGAATGTTGATGGAATCTGTATTGGAATTGCTTTGAATGTATAGATTACTTTGGATAGTACTGACATTTTCAATGTTCAATCTTCCTATCTATGACCATGGTATATTCTTCCATTTATGCAGATCTCTCATAGTCTTGAAGTAGTGTTTTGTAGTTTTCTCTGTATAGGTCTTTTTGTGTTTCTGGTGGTGTTTATTCCCAAGTGTTTTATCTTTTTGGTAGCCATTGCAAATGGCATTGATTTCATTATTCCAACTTCAGAGACCGCTTTTCTGTTTTAGAGGAATCCAACTGATTTTTGTATGTTGATCTTGTATCCTACCACTATGCTAAATCTTTCAAAAAGTTCCATTAATTTTCTTGCTCAGTGTCTTGGGTTTTCCATGTATAGGATCATATCATCTGCAAATAGAGACAGTTTTACTTCTTCCTTACCAATTTGGATGTCTTTGATTTCCTTTTTTTGCCTTATCACCCTGACTAGGACTTCCAACATAATGTTGAATAGAAGTGGAGCTACAAGGCATCTTTGCCTCATTTCTGTTTGGAAGGGGAATGGTTTCAATCTTTCTCCATTGAAAATAACATTGGCTATTGGTTTTGCAAATATCCCTTTTATTTTGTTGAGGAATTTGCCTTCTATTCCTATTTTTCTTAAGTTTTATTTTTGGTCTTTTATCAGGAATTGATGTTGGATTTTATCAAATGCCTTTTCTGCATCTGTTGGTTTGATGTTATTCTTTTACTTTATTTTACTTAAGTGATGGATTATGTTGATTGTTTTTCTGATGTTGACTCATCCTTGCATACTTGGTATTAATCCCACTTTGTCATGATTGATTGATTATTTTTTTTCTATGTTGTTGGAATATATTGGCTAGGATTTTGTTGAAGATTTTTGCATCTGTATTCATAAGGAATATTGGTCTGTAGTTTTCCTTTTTACCAGTTTCTTTGACTGGTTGTGGTACCAGGGTTATGCTTGCTTCATAAAATGAATTTGGGAGGATTCCATCCTTTCCTGTCTTCTGGAATAGTTTGAGTAGGACTGTTATCAGCTCGTCTCTGAATGATTGGTAGAATTTTCCAGTGAAAACCATCTGGGCCAGGACTTTCTTTGGTTGGTAATTTTTTTATGACCTGTTCAATTTTTTCTTTTGTTAGGGGTCTCTTTATGTTTTCTACCTTAGTCTGTGTTAGTTTAGGTAAATATGGTTATCTAGAAATCTGTACATTTCTTCTAGGTTTTCAAATTTTTGCAGTACAGTTCTTCATAAAATCCTGATATTCTTTTATTTCTGTTGTTCCTGTTGTGACCTCATACCTTTCATTTCTTATTCATGTTATTTTCATTTTCTCCTTTTTTTTTCCTTTGTTAAGTTTGCATGTGGTTTGTCAATTTTATTAACCTTTGCGAAGTACCAACTTCTAGTCTTGTTGATTTTTCTCTATTGTCTTTCTATTTTCTGTTTATTTCTGCTTGAATCTTTACTATTTTTCTTCTGGTCACTCTAGGCTTTTTTTTTTCCCCCTTGCTCTTTTCCTAATTGTTGGAAACATTGGGTTAACGTGTTGATTTTGGCTCTTCCTTCTTTTTGGTGTATGCATCTACTGCTATAAATTGCCCTCTGATGTCTGCTTTTGCTGTGTCTCAAAGATTTTGGTATATCATGTTTTCATTCTCATTTGATTCAATAAATATTTTAATTCCATTTTTAATTTTTTCTGCTACCTGGTTGTTTTTAAGGAGAATGTTATTCAGTTTCCATGCATTTGCTCTTTTTTTTTTTTTTTTTTTTTTGGTCTTCCTAGTGTTGATTTCTAGGAGCTCTGGTAGTGTAGTGCCTAAGACACTTGACTGCTAACCAAGGCTGGTGGTTCAAACCAGCCACTCCTCGGAAGGAAGGTTGAGCAATCTACTTCCATAGTGATACTGCCTCAGAAACTGAAGGAAGGGTCGCTATGAGTTGGATCCGATTCGATGGCACATAACAACAACAAGAAGCATTGTGGTCTGAGAAGATGATTTGCAGTATTTCAATGTCTTTAAATTTATTGAGGTTTGCTTTGTGGCCTAACATATGGTCTATCCTGCAGAATGTTCCATGTGTGTTGGAAAAAATGTATATTTTGCTGTTGTTGGGTAAAGTGCTCTGTAGATGTCCTATAAGGTCAAGTTGGTTGATGCTATTGTTTATTTCTTCTGCATCTTTGTTGACTTTCTTTTTAGTTGTTCTATCTCTTCTTGAAAGTGGTGTATTAAAGTCTCCTACTATTACGGTGGAGTCATCTATTGTCTTTTCAATTCTTTTAAAGTCTGTTTTGTGTATTTTGGGGTTCATTCATTAGGCATGTAAATATTTATTATGGTTATGTCCTCTTGTTAAATTGATCTTTTAATCATTACATAATGTCCTTCCTTTTCTCTTTTGGTTGGTTTTGTCTTAAAGTCTGTTTTATCAGGAATCAATAATGCCACTCCTGCCCTGTTTTGGTTGCCATTTGCTTGGTATATCTTTTCCCAACTTTTGAGTTTTAGTCTATTTTTGTTTTTGTGTCTAAGGTGAGTCTCTTGTTGACAGTATATTGATGTGTCATGTTTTCTTATCCAGTCTGCAACTCTTGAGTGATGCATTTAATCCATTGACATTCAGAGTAATTCCTGAAAATATGAATTTATTGATGTCATTTTGTTATATGTTTTTTCATGGTGTTGCCAATTTTTTTTGTTCTATATAATTTTTTGTGCTGAGTTTTTTTTTTTTTTAATGAATCATATTATTATCTCCTTCATTGTTATTGTTTTATTATTTGCTAAATATTTGTGCTTGTCCTCTTTTTTATTTTGATGCAAAGGTCTATTATTTTCATTCAGGTTACCCTGTGGTTTATTATTTTCTTCTCAAATTTAAAATAGTCTGTTCTATCTCCCAATTTTCTTGACTTCCTCACCATTTAGAAATTTGTACCTCCACTATTTTTTCCCTCCTTTTGGTTTGTAGTTGTCCTCATTTCCCAGTTTATGTTTCTGGTTCCCTGTTTACAGTTTTGTAAACTTATTTTATTTTGGATATTTCTATTGACTGCTAACCAGAAGGCTAGCAGTTCAAACCCACCAGCCACTCCTCGGAAGGAAGGTTGGGCAATCTACTTCTGTAGTGAGACTGCCTCAGACACCCAAGGAGGGGTCCCTGATGAGTCGGGTCTGACTTGATGGCACATAACAACAACAACAACAACAATAACTGGTTTGGTGTCCTCATGTTTTAATCATCAGTTGTTTGCTCCTGTTGGTTCTCTATCAGAAGGACTCCTTTTGTAGGTTGTACAAGAGAAGGACATCTCTTGTAAGGTTTGTCTGGTTTTAACAAATTCCCTTAATTTCTGCTTATCTGGAAATCTCCTAATTTTACTCCCTTATTTGCTGTGTATATAATTCTTACTTGGAGATTTTTTTTTTTTTTTTTTCTTTTTTCTTTCAGGGTTTTATATATATCATCCCATTGCCTTCTTGCCTGCTTGGTTTCTACTGAGAAATCAGGTCTTAGTCTTATTGGTTGTGCTTTATAGGTAACTTTTTCACTTTCTCATGCTGTTTTCAGGATTCTTTCTTTGTTTTTGTTTTGGTGAGTTTTATGATATGTCTTGGTGATTTTCTTTTTGAATATATCTGGTTTGGTGTTCATTGAACTTCTTGAATGAAAATATTCTTGTCTTTTCTCGTATTAGGGAAATTCCCTTCCAGTAAATATTTGACAATTTTTTCAGTGGTTTTATATGTCTCTTCTTGTTCTGGAATTCTGGTTACACATTAACTTATTCATCATGATTGTATCCCACATGAACCTTAGGGTTCCTACATTATGTTTTGATCTTTTTTTTTTGATTGTCCATTAACAAAGTAGTATTGAGCTATTTGTCTTCAATCTATTAATTCTGTCTTTTGTTGATTCAGTTCTACTCATTTGCCTATTCAGTATGTTATCTATTCCTGAAATCTTAGTATTAAGATTTAAGTATCTGGATTTCCATTTGTTGTTTTTGTATCATTACTAATTATTTACTTATTTTGTCATTTTTTTCTTATATTGTTTTTCTAAATAGTTCTAGAGTTTTGTCTGTGTTTTCCTTAATTTTGTCATTATTTTCCTTGCTTTTGTAAGTGTTTTCCTTGATCACTGTCTTGATCCATTGAAGACAACCAAATATAATCCTTTTGAATTCTTGTCAGGGAGTGCCAATGCTAGTTCTTTCTCAGGAATGTTTTCTGGTTTTATCCTTGTCCCTTATTTCTCCTACTTTTTCTTGCTTTTTTGTGTTGACTATGATGGTCTGTTGTCTTCAAGATACAGTAGTGGTGTTGAATGTATGTTTAATATGTGAAACAGAATGAAAGTGTGTGCGCAGATCTCTGTTAGTTATTTGAAAGGAGCATTCAAGAGTGAGTTAAACTGGTATTGCCTGCTGTCTATCATTGGTCAGTTGATTGAAAAGCAACTGTTGGCCCTTACTCACTGGGTGGAGCTTAGGGAGGTACAGGTAGAGTGGGGTTATGTTGGAAGAGTTACTGTCTTCTACTCAGTTAGACAAAATAACCACACACAAACTATATATATATGTTGTTGTTATGTGCCGTCAAGTCATCCCCGACTCATAGCGACCCCTCCTTGGGTTTCCGAGGCAGTATCACTACGGAAGTAGGATTGCCCAACCTTCCTTCCAAGGAGCGGCTGGTGGGTTTGAACCGCCAGCCTTCTGGTTAGCAGTCAAGTGCTTTAGCCACTATGCTACCAGAGCTCCTATCTATCTATCTATCTATCTATCTATCTATCTATCTATCTAATAAATAAAAGCAATATAACTAAAAACTGAAACTCCCTAAACAAACAGGAACTATTGAAAAAAAAAATACAATGAATAAGAAAAATTTTAAAAATATATTAAGAAAACATAAAAGAAAAATAATGCAGAAAAGAGAAAAAATAGCCACAACATCTGGAGAAGGAGCAATGAGAGAAAGGAGCAAGAGTAAAAGAATAGTAAGAAAAAATGAGAAAACTCCAAAGGAAAAACAATGGATAGGAAAAACCAAAAGAAAGGGGAAAAAAAGGGAACCGGGAAAAAGGAAGAGGAAAAAGAGAACCAGGGATACCAAAAACAACCAAACCAAACTCACTGCCATTGAGTCAGATCCGATTCATAGTGACCTCTCCTTGGGTTTCTGAGATAGTAGTATCACTACAGAAGTGAATTGCCCAATCTTCCTTCCAAGGAGTGGCTGGTGGGTTTGAACCACCAGCCTTCTGGTTAGCAGTCAAATGCCTTAGGCAATACACCACTGAAAAACCAGGGATGGGAAGGAGGAAACAAACAAACAAACAAAAAAGGAAGATAATAATTTAAAAACAAACAATCAAAAACAAAACTCTGGGGGTGAAGCATGGCATGCAGGCTCTGTCAGGACACAGATCAGGATGGAATTCCTGCTGGTCCAGAAGGTGTGTGGAGGTGGGGGATGGCCAGACCTCAATTCACCAAGGGTTACTCTTAAGAGTAACAAGGGGAATATCTCACCTTTCCTATCTATCATCAGCCTCCAACGCAGCTGCTTGTGCTATCCTCTGAAAGCAAATCCCACTCCTATGTTACAGTCCACGTAAGAATAGCATTTGCATATATCCAAAATGGTCACACTCACCACTTGCAAATATTCACAATGGCTGCACCCTCAGGACTGCTGCTGGTAGTCCACAGGTCTGTTTGTCTCTTTCTTTGCTGTTTTCCTTTCTAGTTGTCAGGTACCAATGAAATCCTTGCTCATGCAGCCTTTAGTGATCAGAGCTGATTCTTAGATTGCTATTGGAATATAATCAAAACAGCTGTGCCCTCAGAACAGCTAGCAGTCTGCAGCTCTATTTCTCTCCTGACTCACTGTTTTCATTCCAGTTCTTCTACTAGTTGTTATTTAATCCACTTATTTATCCTTGCCTTCAAAGTACAGGGTTCCTGATCATCTTCTGTATAATTTTCAATTGGCTTCTCATTGTTTTGCTGCAGAGGGTCTGTGTAGTTTGTCTGTCTGCTTTGCCATCTTTCAGGAACTCTACCCTGATGCCACTTTCTTCTTCACATAGTCCAGGAATGAGACCCTTCTAAATGCAGAGTTTTTGTAACTAAACAGGTCTCATACCCACAAAGCCATTCCTGAGTGCATATAGTTTTGTAAGATCACATTAATCTCACTCTATATCATTTTCCTAATTCTATTCTCCAGTTCTCCTAGCATTCTCTGTTACAGTCATACTAGATTTTGTTAGTGTCTTGTGTCTCATGATTTTTTTCTCATCTGCCACCTCCAGCTACTGTTCTTTCCTCATTTTTCCTTCTTCACCTAAGTCTACGTATCTTTCAGGGCGTGGTTATTATTTCATTTTCTCTGGGAGGCATTCTGTGAATCTTTTTCATAGGTAAGGGTCTCCCTGCTGTAAAATCAAGCCTGTAAATATTTAGCACATTGCCTATTTGGCTTAATGATAATATTAGCTGATATTTATTGAATGCTTTCTATGTGTTCACCATGACCAGGACTAGTGTGAATTAAGTCTGGCCTTCATTTCAGTGAAAAAATTGAGGGGATACCAAAAAAATCTTGCTTGTTTCTCCCAGCTTCTGGTAGCTTCAAATATCTCTTGGTTTACAGCTGGTGAATATCTTCATCATCACATAGACATTTTCTTTCTGTATCTATGTCAGTGTGTCTTCTTTTATAGGAGACTACTCAGGTGGAGATTAAATATTTTAAAGAGACTTTAAAAAAAATTAAAGTTAATATAAGAAAAATTCATGATAAACATGATATAAATATTTGTAATTAAAGATAGGGTATTAAAAGGTATTTCATTAAGCATGGTATTAATTTTAATTTTTTTTTTTCCTTTTCTGAGGCCATGATATGATTCTTTCCTGGTGCCTAGAATTGTGATAAGTCCTTCCGGTCAATTAATTCTCAAATCAATTATTTTACAAAGGGATCATCATTATCTGCCTTTTTCCAAATGAGCTTTCCTTAGACTTACAGAGGTTAAACAACTATGTTTTAGTAGCTAGAAAGTATTGATGCCGAAATTCACAACCTAGTCAGCCTGCTTCCATAGCCCCTGCTCTTCTTGTTGTTGTTGTTGTTATGTGCCGTCGAGTCGGCCCCGACTCATAGCGACCCCTCCTTCTCCTGGTAGTCAGATAATTGAAATTTTACCTTACACTTTCTGTTTTAAAATACGTGTTTAGATGCAGTATAAATTACTTGACTCCAAAGCATTTCCTGAGGGAGATATGGCATGAGCATATAACTTTTATAAAAATAAAAAACTTTTGGTTACTTAAACAAAAATATATTTTAAAAATAGGAAATGTAGACATTTGACAAGTTTCTAGTTCTTACTTCTTCTTTCATTCTTGTAACATTTTAAAAATTTTAAAAATCTTCATATAAAACTGCTCATGTAGTTAATAAAGATATGTCTATACTAAAAAAGGAGCTTTGGTGGTGAAGTGGTAAGGCATTTAGTTGCTAACTAAAAGGTGAGTGGCTCAAACCCACCAGCTATGCCACAGCTTCCGTAAAGATTTACAGCCTTGGAAACCCAATAGGGGTCACTGTGAGTCAGAATTGACTCAATGGTAGTGAGTTTGTATGTATGTATGTGTGTGTGTATGTGTGTGTGTGTGTGTGTATTTGTTGTTGTTATGTGATGTTGAGTTGGACCCAACTCATAGTGACCCCTCCTTGGGTTTCTGAGGTGGTATCTCTACTAAAGTAGATTGCCCAATTGGAAATACTAAAAATATATATTTATTCATTAGTTGTTTTACTTAGCATATTAATTCAAATCATACCCATATGCTAATTTGCCCTTGTGCATGAAAATATGTTTAATAGGTTTATTTCCTCTCTGGATGGATGATCATCCTTCTGTTAGAATCAGTCATATGAGTTAATGAAAAGAGATAATGTAAACAGGAGATTTTGCTACATTGACTAGGAAAATAATGCATAATTTTACAGCTGCTTCATCTCACACCTTGGTCATAATGTTCATCAGGTAACTGTATTCTTCCTTTTCTTCATGTTTATTATTTTTAATGTTGTAAAATAAACAGAAGAATAGCAAATAATTTGATTAATGATGTACCCTCTCAAAAGAACTTAAAAAATTGGCTTTTTTTCATTGAATGTCTCATTCTTTTCAAAGATCATTGAGGAATAAGGAAAGAGCAGATGTTCCTTTTTGTATTGTTCCCTTGAGAAAACAGAAACACAAATAAGCTCAGTGACTTACCCCAGATAATTTAGAAGTTCAGAAGTTAACATTATATTTGGATACTAAATTCACATTTTCATATTGTAATCTACTTGTGCACCTTAGGTAAGTGAAGAAGAGAAAACAATTTCTGATTAAGAGAAAACATGTGACAATCTGTAGATAAGAGATAACAGCAAACCTGGGGCACTTAGAGAAATGTGAATTTGATAAAAAAATTAAACCCAGTTGAAAAGCACAATAATATAGTTGTTGTTTTTTTTTTTTTTTTCCTCCAGTCCCTGCCTGGTACAAAAGGTTAACATTCAGTAGGCTGCTAACATAAAAGTTTGGAGGTTGGAATCTCCACT
>NW_006921685.1:1576397-1590663 GCF_000298275.1 Orycteropus afer afer
AAGTTTGGAGGTTGGAATCTCCACTAAATTGCCACAGAAGAAAGACCTGGTGATCTACTTCCAAAATATTAACTGTTGTAAGGGAAAAAAAAAAAAAAAAAACATACAGATTACATATGTGTGTGTGTGTATATAGTAAAAATAAAATATATCTGGGACAAATCTGTCTTGGATATCTTGGATATATATAGAGAGAAAGAGAGAGACTTCTATTTGCATAGTGATTAAGACATTTGGCAGCTATATATAACTAAGAACAGTCCAAAGAGCTCTGGTAGTGTAGTGGTTAAACCATTCAGCTAATAACCAAAAAGTCAGTGTTTCAAACCCACCAGCTGCTCTGCAGAAGAAAGATGAGGCAGTCTGCATCCATAAAGATTCACAGCCTTGGAAATCTTATGAGGAAGTTCTACTCTACCTTATAAGGTTGGAATTGACTTGATGTTAGTGGGTTTGTTTGTTTTTTGGTTTTCAAACAGTTCATTGAAAGGAAAAGGCAATACACCAAATGCGAGTTGCCAAAGCAACACTAAAGGAAATGAAGATACAGAAAGGTGTGCAAGAGGTACAGACAATGAAGATAAACACTTTTACGTATACAATAGTGCATTTATCAGTAATAACAAGCATTAATCTATGGTGAATACATAGGCAAAGAGGCTGAATGATCAAGCATCTAGGTAAAAGAAAATATACCCGTGACCATATATAAGTTTGGCAGACAATATTTCTACATATGTATATGTTTGTGCTATAAGAATGTCCAAGGAGCTCTGGTGGTGTAGTGTCCAAGACATTTGACTGCTAACCAGAAAGTTGGTGGTTCAAACCCACCAGCCACTCCATGGAAGGAAGCCTGGACAATCTACTTCCATAAAGATTTACTGCCTCAGAAACCCAAAAGGGGGTCACTATGATTCAAAATCAACTTGATGACAGTGAATTTTTGCTTTGGTTTTGTTATAAGAATGTCCATATACATAATAGAGTTAATTGAGCAGA
The DNA here is from genome assembly GCF_000298275.1 of Orycteropus afer afer. Lineage (NCBI taxonomy): Eukaryota > Metazoa > Chordata > Mammalia > Tubulidentata > Orycteropodidae > Orycteropus > Orycteropus afer. Next base: position 1,577,400 of record NW_006921685.1, read on the forward strand.
ATGATAATAACTTCTTAGCCATAAGAAGGGAGAGAATGAGTCCCTGGGCACAATGGCTCATGATCATGGTAGCAGGGGACAAGCTCAATTGGCATATTACATAAAAATATTGCTCTACATCTTACTTTGGTGAGTAGCAACTAGGGTCTTAAATGCTTTTAAAGTGGCCATCTAAATGCAACATGCAACAATTGGTCTCTCCTTGTCCAAAGCAAAGGAAATCAAAGAAAACCAAAGACACATGGAGACAATTAGTCCAAGGGAGTAGTAGATCATGCTACTACTCAGTCTTTATGATCTGAGATGAGAACTAGATGGTGCCCAGCTACCACTGTCAAGCACTTGGAAAGGTAACAAAATAGGAGATCCTGGATAAAGTGGGATAAAAATGTGGAACAAAATTCAGAATCATAAAAAAGACCAGGCTTGTTTGTCTGTTAGAGACTGGTGAAACCACTAAGACTATGGTGTCTAGTCACTGTTCGAGCCTAGAATTTAACTGACGCCCATGGCTTCCAGCCAAACAATACACAGGCGTATAAAGTGAACATTTACACCAGGTAGGTACATTCCTTAGAATAATCAACAATGGGAGATCAGAAGGGCAGAATTTGCATAGTGAGATAGCTTAGAGGGCAGGAATGCATAGGAAAGAAGTAACAGGGAAAAGATAAGCACAGGGAGGAAGTGGGAAGAAAGCTGTTACATTGTGGGGATTGCAATTAATGTCATGAAACAAAATACGTATGAACAGTTATATGGAAAATTAATTTGCTCTATAAATATTCACCCAAATCACAATTAAAATTGAATATATATATATATATATAATATTTATATATATTTGTTTATTTATATGGGAACTCTGGTGGCATTATTTTTGTCTGTCTCCCACTGTACAAGTTGTCCCACCAAGAGTTAACCCTTCAGTCTTTCTGGTTGCATCCTATTTTTTAGTAGACTCTTGGGAATCATGATCCCATGCCCTATGATATTGCTATTAGATCTCAGAGAGTTTAACCATGCCAGTGCACATGGTATATAAGTCAACCATGAGAGTAACCAAAGCAAAGAGGTTACAGTTCTCAGGGACACATCAGGCCAAAAATTATGAGTAAACATATAAAATACATTTGATAAAGATAGTAATTGAGCTATTCGATTGTTGCACAGGCTTACATAAACTGTCATATTCAATTTCCTTAACTCACTATTTCTAATAAATGGTATCAATCCTCTCCCTCAAATCCAATTGGAAAATTTTAAACTTAAGTATTATTCACCGATTCAATGTGCAATCAGTTGAAAATTTCTATTGATTCTATCTCAATAATTCCTCATTGTCAAGAATTTCTTACCATCAATTATTATTGTTATTATTATGTGGAGTCAGTTGTTAAAATCTCTACTATAGGACCTTTCTAATTGTTATCCTGCTTATATTTCTAAACTATCCTCTAGACCACTATTTCATGCCCTGTTTAAGAACAAAATAAAACACTGTGGAAGTATCCCCAAGGTTCCACCAATTCACTAGCATATTTTTCATTATATTTTTATTTAAAGGATAACTTGTGTATTTTCTGGAAGACTCCCTAAGATTAAATACTGCTACATAACTTCCATGCCACCACTTTTCTGTCAGTTTGTTGTACTGTGGTGGCTTGCTTATTGCTGTGACTCTGGAGGCTATGCCATTGGTATTTCAAATACCAGGAGGGTCACTCATGGTGGACAGGTTTCATCAGAGCTTCCAGGCTAAGACAGAGTGGGAAGGAAGACAGAACCATCCATATCTGAAAAAAGTGGTCACTGAAAGCCTTATGAATAGCAGTGAAAAGTGTCTGAAATATTACTGGAAAACTATATGAATAGCCATGATACATTGTCTGGTATAGCACCAGAAGATATGCCCCTGATGTTGAAAGGCACTCAAAATATGACTGAAGAAGACCTGGCTTCTCAAGGTAGAATTGACTTTAATGACGTGGATGGAGTAAAGTTTTTGGGACCTTCATTTGCTGATGGACCATGACTCAATATGGGAAGAAACAGCTACATATATCCATTAAAAATCAGAATATGGAATGTATGAATTATAACTCCAGCTAAATTGGAAGTTGCCAAAAATATAATGGGATGCATACAGATCAACATCCTAGGCATTAGTGAGCTAAAATGGACTGGTTTTGGCCATTTTGGATCAGACAATCATATGGTCTACTATGCCAGCAATAATACATCATAAAGGAATGCCATCAAATCCATTGTCACAAAGAATATTTCAACATCTATCCTCTCAGTGGTAAATAATATCCATATGCCTACAAGGGAAACCAGTCAATACTACTATTATTCAAATTGACACACCCACTACTAAAGCCAAATATGAAGAAATTGAATACTCCCAGGAACTTCTGCAGTCTGAAATAGACCAAGCATGCAATCAAGATGTATTGATTATTACTGGTGATTGGAATGTGAAAGTTGGAAACAATGAAGATGCAACAGTAGGTGGAAAATATGACTTGGATGATAGAAATGACACGGAAGGGCACATGACAAAATTTCACAAGACCAATGACTTACTCATTTCAAATACCTTTTTTCAACAACATAAATGGCAACTATACACGTGGGCCTTGCCAGACAGAATACACAGAAATCAGATGGACTACATCTGTGGAAAGAGTCAATGAAGAAGCTCAATATATTTAGACAAAACAAGGCCAGGAGCTGACTGTGGAACAGATCATCAATTGCTCATATGCAAGGTCCAGAGAAAGCTGAAGAAAATTAAAATAAGTCCACAAGAGCCAAAATATGACCTTGATTATATCCTACCTGAATTCAGACACCATCTGGAGAATAGATTTGGGTCATCACACACTAATGACTGCAAACCAGATGAGTTGTGGGATGACTTCAAGACCATTATACATGAGGTCATACATGTCATTAAAAAGACAAGAAGGGAAGAAAATACCAAATTGAATGTCAGAACAGACTCTGAAACTTGCTCTTGAATGGAGAGTAGCTAAAGCAAATGGAAGAACTGACAAGATAGTTTTCAAAGGACAGATCAAGAAGACAAAGTAAAGTATTATAATGAAATGTGCAAGGACCTGGAGTTAGAAAACCAAAAGAGAAGAACATGCTTGGCATTTCTCAAGCTGAAAGAATTTACTGAAAAAAAAAAAAAATTCAAAGCTCAGGTTGACATTTTGAAAGATTCCATGAACAAAATATTGAATGATGTAGAAAGCATCAAAAGAAGATGGAAGGAATACAAAAATCACTGTACCAAAAAGAACTAGTGGATATTGAACCATTTCAAGAGGTAGCTTATAACCAAGAACCAAGGCATTGAAGGAAGAAGTCCAAGCTTCCTTGAAGGAATTTGTGAGAGACAAAGTTCCAGGAAATGATGAAAACCCACTGAGATGTTTCAACAAGTGTATGCAGTGCTAGAAGCCCATACTTGTTTATGCCAAGAAATTTGTAAGACAGCTTCCTGGCCAACCAACTAGAAATAATAGATATTTATGCCTATTCCAAAGAAAGGTGATCTAACAGAATGGAAATTATCAAACAATGTCATTAATATCACACGCAAGTAAATTTTTGCTGAATACAATTCAAAAATAATTGTAGCAGTATATTGACAAGGAACTGCCAGAAATGCAAGCTGGATTCATAAGAAGACATGGAACGAGGGATATCATGGCACATGTCAGATTAATCTTGGCTGCAAGCAAAGAATACCAGAAAGATGTTTTCTTGTGTTTCATTGAGTATGCAAATACATTAGACTATGCATTCATTTCACCACACTTATTCAATCTGTATGCTGAGCAAATAATCTGAGAAGCTGGATTGTATGAAGAAGAATGTGGCATTAAGATTGGAGGAAGCTCATTAACAACCTCCAATATGTAGAAGATGCAACCTTGCTTGCTGAAAATGAAGAGAACTTGAGGTACTTACTGATGAAGATAAAAGATTACAGTCTTCAGTATGGATTACATCTCAAGATAAAGGAAACAAATATCCTTACAACTGAATCAATTAACAGCATCATGATACATGGAGAAAAGACTGATGTTGGCAAGGATTTCATTTTACTTGGATCCACAATCAACACACAAGGAAGCAGCAGCCAATAAATCAGACATCTAAGTGCAGTTGGAAAATTTGTTACAAAAGACCTCTTTAAAGTGTTAAGAAGCATAGATGCCACCTTGAAGACTGAGGCGTGCTTGTCACCTCGTATGCATGCGAAAGCAGAACAATGATTAAGAAAGACTGAAGAAGAGTTGATGACTTTGAATTGTGGTATTGGCAAAGAATACTGAAAATACCATGGACTACCAGAAGAAAGAACAAATCTGTCCTGGAAGAAGTTCAGCCAGAATGCTCCTCGGAAGCTACATTGGCCGGAACTTCATCTCACCTACTTTGGTCATGTGGTCAGAAGAACTATTCCCTGGAGAAGGATATCATGCATAAAGTAGGGGGTCAATGAAAAAGGGGAAGACCCTCAACAAGATGGATTGACACAGTGGATGCAAGGATGGGCTCAAGCACAACGAGGATTGTTAGGATGGAGCAGGAACTGCCTACATTTCATTCTATTTCACATAAGGTTGCTCAACGGCACCTAACAACAGCATAACTTCAGTTTCTAAATGTGTGTGTTGGTTCAAATATTTCTAGGATTATCTGTGGCTAAGAAGAATTACTTTTAAGCTAAAATGCATTGTATGGACAATGACCTTGCAACACCTTGAAAAAAATGCAATGTGAGGCAAATGAGCACAAGAGACTAAAGGTAGGCTGAGCTCAAAGAACTTGCCTTGCAGAAGTCATTACCATATCACTTGGAGAACAGCCATACAAACTATCACATTTAAATTAATATTGCTAATTTAAATTATTTTATTTTTTCCATTTGTTGTAGTTAGGTGCCATCAATGTGATTCTACTCATATTGACCCCACATACATCAGAAACAAACACTGTCCAATTCTGTGCCATCATCACAATCACTGCAATACTTCAGCCCACTGTTATAGCAACTGTGTCATTCCATCTTGTTGAGGGCCTCTCCCTTTTTCAATGACCCTCTATTTTACCAAGTATGGCATCCTTCTCCAGGAACTGGTCCCTTCTGACAAACTGATCAAAGAATGAGAGACAAAATGTGGCCATTCTCACATCTAAGGAGAATTCCAGCTGTGCTTCATCCAAAACAGATTTGTTACATCTTCTACTAGTCCATGGTATATTCAATATTCTTCACCAATACTATAATTCAAATACATCAACTCTTTTGCTGTCTTCCTTAGTTATTGTCCAGCTCTCACATGCATATAAGGTTATTGAAAATAGCATGGCTTGAGTCAGTAACATCTCGGTCTTTAAAGTGACATCTTTACTCTTAAGCACTTGAAAAATATCTTTTGCAGCCGAGTTGCTCAGTGCAATACTATATTTGATTTCTTGACTGTTGCTTCCATTGGTGTTGATTGTGGATTCAAGTAAAATAAAATCTTTGACAACTGCACTCTCTTCTCCATTTATCATGATATTGTTTATTGGTCCAGTTATCAGGATTTTTGTTTGCTTTATTTTGAGGTGAAATTCATACTGTAATCTTACTTGGTATTTTAAATTTATTTTGATTTTATAATTGTCAAAACATCTATAATCATAAGCCATGTATATTTATTTCCAATTGCACATAACTCTGTAGTATTAAAAAGAATTTGCATCCATACTGGCAATCCAAGAGTTTTGTTGTAGTTTCTTTAAAGTTTCCTATACATTATTTAAAGGAGCCCTGCTGGTGTAGCTAACCAAAGTTTGGTGGGTTGAATCTACCAGCTGTTCCATGACAGAAAGATATGGCAGTCTGCTTCTGTAAAGATTACAGCATTGGAAACTCTGTCCTATAGTGCTGCCATGATTCAGAATTGACTTGATGGAAATTAGTTTTTGGTTTTTGGTACATTATTCTGTTTGAGAAGTGTAAAATCTACCATTGTCAGGTTAATTTTTAAAAAACATAACTCCGATTACATCATTCTCTGATACAAAATCCTTAAGACTTTCTGGGTCATCAAAACTAAGTTCAACTTTATGAATTTAACAACAACAAAAAAAAAAGTCACTGCCGTCAAGTTAGATCTGAGTCATAGCAAACCCTCCTTGGGTTTCTGAGGCTGTATCACTATGGAAGTAGATCACCCAACCTTCCTTCCAAGGAGTGACTGGTGTGTTTGAAGTGCCAGCCTTCTGGTTAGCAGTCAAATGCCTTAGGCACTATGCCACCACAGCTCCCATGAATCTGACAGTCCTACATATATATATTCTTCCAGTGTGCTGGGGCTTGTCTCTGTTTTCTTAACTTTAGCTCACCACAACTGATACACAGTCCTCACCACATAATGGTTGAATTGTGTCCCCAAAACATGTATTGTCATCTTAACCCCATACCTGTGGATCTAATTCTTTTTGAAAATAGGGTTTTCTTTGTTAAATTAACAAGACCATATCAGTATAAGATTTATCCTAAACCTAATCACTTCTGAGTTATAAAAAAGGATTAAACACAGGGGAAAGACAAATGCTATCTGACCATAAGGAAGGCAGGTGCATCCACAAGCCCTAGAACTCTAACTATTACTGGCTACTAGAAACTGAAATAGACAAAGAAGGACTTCCCATAGATCATGTCCTAAATTTGGGATTTAGCCTTCTGAACAGTGAGAATACAAATTTTTGCCCTTTAAAGCCACCTACTTGTGGTATTTCTGGAACAGCAGGACTAGAAAACTAAAACATATATGTACACAATGTACTCATGTTTCCTGGCTTCATCCATATTCCTTTTTTCCACAATCTCCTCCTGACTAATCCTCCACATTAATTAAATCCATGACACCTTGCTTCATCCTTCAAGCAGTTAGGTTCTGCCTGACTCCTTTAAAGTCTCATGATGTCTCGTGCAAACAATTCTTGTGGCATTTAGCATATCTATTTTGTTTTCTTCAGAAGGAAGGTTGGCAATCTACTTCTGTAGTGATACTGCCTGGGAAACCCAAGGAGGGGTCGATATGAGTCAGATCTAACTTGATGGCACATAACAACAACAACAACACTATGTTTCATACTTACTCATATGCATAACTTAGTAGAGTAATCTTCCAAGTATCTTCTGATGGACTAAGTTTGGTATTATGAAACAGGAATCAGTGCAATAAATACTTTGTAAGTCAATGTAAAAATTAACTGCTCACGCATTTGAAAATGCCTGTGCACTGAAAGTAATCACCATGACATTACTGATGGCTGAGTATGAAGCAAGTAAGGGAAGTTCCAAAGGCATGAATTTATGTTTAATTTGTTGAACACCTTGCAAATAATGACAATCTAATGTAGCATTTTTATAAGATAATAACAAGCATTGGATTCTAGGATTGTGTATTAGTATTGACTAAGATCACTAATGAGAAAAAAATAGCAAATAAGGGTCAAAATAGTCCTTCGTTGGATACCAATTAACTGCTAATCTGTTTGCTCTAATAGGCTACTATTAGAGGAAATGATAAAATTAGCTATGCACATAAGAGACTTTTATTGTCTACATATTACTTTTGCCCTGAGACCAGTGCAATTCAGCAAATTTGTACAATAAAATTATCCCTCAAATAGTTTAAAATAACAGTCTTTTATCCCTAGAAATAAAGTTTTTAAAACTAAAATCCTAAGCATTTAAGGGAACTGAGGAAATCTGTTTTTTCAAATGATTTTAAAATAGTCCTTTTTTAAAAACTTCTGAATTGCTTTCTGCATCTAGAGTGGTATCTAAATCCCTACTGATTTATCCTTACATTTTCAGCAGGATTTCATTGCCCTAGGCCCCAGACTGTTTTGTTAATAATGGTAAATCCTTTTAGTCTCTGGTTGGTGCAGATGGTGTTTTGATTGACAAGGTAATAAATGTGTTAATGAGACAGAGTGACACAGTCAGAGATCAATAATCGCCAATAAGAAAAACAATTCTGATAGTTAATTTTGTAGAATTCTTCCAAACCAGTTAAAAATATTTTGCATCAAAATAGACATGTTTCTTTCATTGCATAATGATAATTTTTTAAAGTCTTTAGCAAAGCTGTTATAGACATCACCTTAAAGCATAACCACCCCTATAATGGAGTCTTGTTCATAAAATAATGCCTGAATTTCTTAGCTGGCATTCACAGATCTGGTGGTTTTCATATAGTATGCTGTGTCAAAAGACTGCAGTCAGAACAGGCTTTTCAACTACTTCATTCAGCAACTGGATGAGCTATGGTAAGTTTCTGAACTTCTCCAATCTTCATTTGTCAAATAACTTTGCAAACAATCTCCTTGCGAAGCACTTACAAGGGCAAACAACAACAAAATGAAATGAAATATACAAAGAAGTGACAGAATACCTGTGGCACAAGAGACATTTGAGAAATGGTAGATATTATTACCTCTAAATGCATCTGGGAATTTTCTCTCATAACTGGTTGAGAATTTGAATAAGGGGCTTGGATTTGTTTTTGTTGTTGTTTTGTTTTATTTTTCTTTCCTGTATCTTTGGCTGTTCTTGTTAGGTGCCATTGTGTCAATTTCAACCCAGCAACCACATATAACAGAGTAGAACTGTTCCATAGGGCTTTCTAGGCTATAACATTTATAGGAGCAGATGACTAGGTGTTTCTCCCTTATCTTAGGCATTCAAGACACATTGAATTACTAGGACCACTCTTGGATTCAGAAGGTAAGGACAGACATCTACAATTGCTTTGTAATGTTTTTTTTTTTTCATTTGTTCTTCTATTTTAGTTTCCTAATTTGTCCATTTGCATCGATCATTTTTTAACATAACAAACCACCTCCCAAAATTAGTTATTTACGTAACAAATGTTTATTATCTCTCATAATTCTGTGCGTCAGCTGGGCATACTCCTGAGGCAGGCTAGATTGAGAAGATTTGTACAAGATGACCTAATAGTTATGAGTGAATACATAGGTAAACAGGCAAGAAGATCAGGTGTGGGTAGGCAAATAGTAATATACCCATGATCATACATAGACTTGGCAGATGATATTCTTACATACATATGTGTATGTGCTATAAAAATGTCCATATGCTTTATAAAGCTAACAAGGGGCAAAGTTAGGATAACTTCTTAGCCACAACTAAGTATCTTGAAGGGATAAGTTGCTGGGCCTGTGAACATGGGATCATGGTTGCAGGGGACATCAAACTTGATTGGCACAACATAGTACTCAAAAACTTTGTTCTACATCCTACTTTGGTGAGTAGTAACTGGGGTCTTAAAGGCTTGTGAGCAGCCATCTAAGATGCAACTATTGATATTTCCTCATCTGGAGAAAAGTGAAGAAATCCAAAGACACATGGAAACAATTAACCCAAAGAACTAATGGACCAGGGAACCTCAGGCTACATGACCCTGAGACCAGAAGAAATAGATGGTGCCCTGCTACCAATACCAACCACTCAAAAAGGGATAAAAATTAGAGCTTCTGGATACAGTGGAAGAAAAAAAAATATGGGGCAAAATTCAAAAGCATAAAAAAAAAAAAGACCATAATTACTGGTTGGATAGAGTCTGGTGAAGCCAAGACTATGGCCCCTATTCATCATTTGGGCCTGGAAATAGACTTACTCCCTTAGCTTAACTCTCAAATAATGGACAGGACTACCAGCAGAACAACTATACCAGGGAGAAACATTACTTAGAATAATCAACCATGTGAGTCTAGAATGGCAGCATTTGTACAGGGAGAAAACTAGGGTGGTAGGAATGCATATGCAAGAAGGATACAGGGAAAAGGTAACCACACAGAGAAAGTGGGAAGAGAACTGTTTTATTGTGGGGATTGTAATCAGTGCCATGAAGCAAAATGTGTATGAACTGTTGAATGTAAAACAAATATACTTTGTAAAATTCCACCAAAATCACAATAAAAAGCTCAAAAAGAAAAAAATAAATAAAAAATGATGACCTGGTGGTTGGTTTGATGTCAGCGAAGGACACAAAAATGAATTGGCTATATGTCTCTCCTCATCCAATAGACTAGCCCAGGCATGCCCACCCACAGTAGTCGCATATCTCCCAGGAACAGCAAGAGATATAAGTCCCAGTGAGCATGGGCTTTTCAAGTCTACTTCAGTCACATCTGCTATTGTCTCATCAACCAAAGCAAGGAACATGGCCAGCCTCAGAGTAAAGGTGTTAGAGAATACTCATGGTATACATATTAACAGGTGAATTGTTGAGGCTATTTCTGCAACAAACTACCACACTCTCTATACTCAGATGTGCTCAAAAGCACAAAGATTTTCCTGTTGTTAGATGCCATTGAGTCAGCTGTGACTCATAGCATCCCTGTGTACAACAGAAGCAAACACTGCCCAGTCATGCACCATCCTCAGATTCCTTGCTATACCTGAACCCATCCCTGCAGCCATTGTTTCAATCCATCTCATTGAGGGCTACTTCTTTTTCACTGACCCTCTACTTTACAAAGCATGACATTCTTCTCCAGGGAATGGTCTTTTCTGACAACGTGACCAAAGTAGGTGAGACAAAGTCTGGTCATTCTTGCTTCCAAGGAGCTTTTAGCTGCACTTCTTCCAGGACATATTTGTTTATTCTTCTCAAAGTCCATAGTATCTTTAGTATTCTTCTCCAGCACCACAATTCAAAATCATCAGTTCTTCTTCAGTGTTCCATATTCTTTGTCCAGCTTTCACATGCATATGAAGCTACTGAAAATGCTATGGCTTGGATTAAGCACTTCTTAGTGTCTGGTAGTGTAGTGCCCAAGGCACTTGACTGCTAACCAGAAGGCTGGGGTACAAACCCACCAGCCACTCCTCAGAAGGAAGATGGGGCAATCCACTTCTGTAGTGATACTGCCTCGGAAACCCAAGGAGGGGTCGCTATGAGTAGGGTCCAACTTGACAGCACATAACAACAACAGCAACAGTCTTCAAAGAGATATCTTTGCTCTTCAGCATTTTAAAGAGGTTTTTTGCAGCAGATTTTCCCAGTGCAATATGAGGTCTGATTTCTTGGCTGCCGCTTCCACTTGTGTTGATTGTGGATCCAAGTAATATGAAATCTTTGACAATTTCAATCTTTTCTCCATTTATCATGATACTCCTTATTGGTCTAGTTGTGAGGATTTCACTTTTCTTTATTTTGAGATATAATCCATACTGCAGACTGCAGTCTTTAATCTTAGTCAGTGCTTCAAGTAATCTTCACTTTCAGCAAGCAAGGCAGTGTCATTTGTATATTGGAGGTTGTTAATATATCTTCCTCCAATCCTGAAGGCACATTCTTCTACTCCTTTATTTTCCTGTAGAACTAATTAAATCCTTCAGATGAAATACATCCAGAGGTAAATAAATCAAAAGCTCTATATGACGTGTGCCATTGAGTGTCTAAATTACATACAGTGCTGAAAAGTATGTTTAAAAAAGTAGACTGCTTAACCAGATGAATTGTGGTATAACATCAAACACATCTTAAATGAAGAAAGCAAAAGGTCCTTAAAAAGACAGGAAAGGAAGGAAAAAATCAAAATTGATGTGATAAGAATTTCTGAAACTTGGTATTCAATGGAGAATAACAAAAAGAAATGGAAAAATAACAAAACACTTGAACAGAAAATTTCAAAGAGTAGCTTGAGAAGAAAAAGGCAATTATTATAATGAAATGTGCAAAGACCTGAAGTTAGAAAACCAAAAGGGAAGAACAAACTCAGCATTTCTCAAGCTGAAAGAACTGAAGGAAAAATTGAAGTCTCGAGTTGCAATATTTAAAGTTTCTATTTGATGGTGATAAGTTTGTGTGTGTGTGTGTTTGTGTGTGTGTGTGGGCAAAATATTGAATGATGCATGAAACAGCAAAAGAAGGTAGAAGGAATACAGAGTCATTGTACCAAAAATGACTGGTCAATGTTCATCCATTTCAAGAGGTAGCAGATGATCAAGAACCAATGATATTGAAGGAAGAAATCAAAACTGCACTGAAGGAATTGGCAAAACAGGGCTCCAGGAATTAACAGAATACCCATTGAGATATTTCAACAAATGGATGTCATTCTAGAGACAATCACTCAGCTATGCCAATAAGTTTGGAAGACAGCTACCTGGGCAACTGACTGGAAGAGATTCATATTTGTACCCATTCCAAAGAAAGGTGATCCCACAGAATGTAGAAATTATCAAACAATATCATTAATATCACATGCAAGTAAAATATTGCTGAAGATAATTAAAAAGTGGTTGTAGCAGTATATAGACAGGGAACTTCCAGAAATGCAAGCTAGATTCAGAAGAGAACATGGAACAATGGATATCATTGATGTCAGATTCATCTTGTCTGAAAGGAAAGAATACCAGAAAGATGTTTAATTGTGTTTTTATTGATTATGCAAAAGTATTCAGTTGTGTGGATCATAACAAATATGGATAACACTGAAAAGAATGTGAATTCCAGAACACTTAATTGTACTCATTAAGAAACTGTACATAGACCAGCAGGCTGTCATTTGAACAGAAAAAAGGGGATACTGTATGGTTTGAAATCAAGAAAAGTGTGTGTCAGGGTTGGATCCTTCCGCCATACTTGTTGGATCTGTGTGCTGACCAAATAATCCAAGAAGCTGGATTATATGAAGAAGAACATGACATAAGGATTGGAGGAAGACCCATTAACAACCTGTGATGTGCAGACAACACAGCCTTGCTTGCTGAAAGTGAAGATGACTTGAAGCCCTTACTGATGAAGATTAAAGAATACAGTCAGCAGCATGGATTACATCTCAACATAAAGAAAACAAAAATCCTCACAACTGGACCAACAAGCAGCATCATGATAAATGGAGAAAAGATTGAAGTTGTCAAAGATTTCATATTACTGGTTTCCACAATAAACAACAATGTAAACAGCAGTCAAAAAATCAGATGACTTATTGCACTGGGCAAATCTTCTGGCAAAAGACCTATTTAAAGTGCTAAAGAACAAAGATGTCTCTTTGAAGACTAAGGTGTGCCTAACCCAAGCCACGATATTTTCAATCACTTAATATACATCTTGACTGCTAACCAGAAGGCTGGTGGTTCAAACCCACCAGACACTCCTCAGAAGGAAGATTGGGCAATCTACTTCTGTAGTGATACTGCCTT
>NW_006921685.1:1598608-1609458 GCF_000298275.1 Orycteropus afer afer
TTGGTATTTTCACGCAAATTCTTCTGCTAGTTGGGGTTTAGTCCAAATCTGCATCCTTTCCTTCAAGGCTCAGGGGTCCAAGATTATCTTCTGTGCCTGTGTTAATTGGTTTCCCTTTTCTTTGTTGAAGAGGGTCTGTGCAATCCTTCTGCCTAGTCCGCCATCTTGCCAAATATCGAAAGCATTTTTTTTTTTTTTTCCTTTGCTTTGGGTCTTCTACTCTTAAAGAAATCATTCTTACATTAATTACATTTTTCATTTTCAGAAAGGAATTAAACATATCTCAGAATGCAAATTGCTCATATGTTTTTGTTTCCTAGCTTTTTTTGTTAGTTTTATTTCTACATGATATGGCCCAGAAGAAACTGTATTCCATCTGAAAAACAGTAAAAAGACAAAGAAACACTTAAAGATAGGAAAATTTAATCTTTAACGATATTACCTTTTAAATAAACTTGGCTTGATCTATATAATATGTGGTGGTTACAAAAACTTCTGTGATTCTTTATGCAGTTCTAAATAATCACAATGACAAACAAATCAAAATGCATTTGAAAGACTCAAACAAGCATAGAAATTGACCAAGAAATAATTCTTCTGAACACTTTTAACTGAAGACAAAATTTTCTCAGCATGGCCTGTTATTGTTGTTGTTAGATGCTGTATAGTTGGTTCCAACTTATAATGACCCTACATACAACAGAACAAAACATTCTATGGTCTCACACCATCTTCACAATACTTGCTAATGTTTAAGCCCATCGTTAAAGCCACTGTCTCAATCTTCATTTAAGGTCTTCCTCTTTTTCTTTGACCTTCTACTTTACCAAGCATGATGTCTTTGTCCAGGGACTGGTCCTTCCTGCTAATACATGCAAACTTTGTGAGATTAAGTCTGTCCATTCTTTTTTCTGGTTGTACTTCCTCTGAAACAGATTTGTTAATTCTTCTAGCAGTCCATGGTATATTCAATATTCTTCACCAACACTATAATTCAAATGCATCAGTTCCTCTGTGGTCTTCCTTATTCATTGTATGGCTTTGCATGTATATGAGGCTGTTGAAAATATCATGGATTGGGTCAGCTGCACCTTGGTCTTCAAAGTGACATTTTTACTTTTTAAGAGTTTAAGGAAATCTTCTGTAGCAAATACATCATTTGATTTTTGACCGCAGCCTTAATGGGCATTGATTGTAGATACAAGTAAAATGAAACCCCTAACAACTTCAATAATTTTTCCACTTATCATGATGTTGCTTATTGGTCTAATTGTGAGAATTTTTGTTTTCTTCACACTGAGGTGTAATTTATGTTGAAGGCTGTAGTCTTTGATCTTCATCAGTCTTCTTTGCTTTCAGCAAGCAAAGTTGTATCATCTGTATATTACAGGTTTGAAACAAGCTGCCTTCAAATCCTGAGGTCACCTAGGAAATCCAGTTGAAAATAGCTGGAGGAATGTAAATTATTTCATATGTGTATTTGTTTATAATAAGTATACCTATATTGCATTAAGAAATACAGTAATGTATGTAATACACAAAACAAAAACAAAACAAAACCTGCTGCCATTGAGTTGATTCATTGATTCCAACAATATGGACCCCCATTGGGTTTCTAAGGCAGTGAATCTTCACGGAAGTAGATTACCCCCTCTTCGTTCCATAGAGCAGCTTGTAGGTTTGAACTGCCAACCTTCCAGTTAGCAGTCAAATGCCTTAGGCAATGCCCCACAAGAACTCATAAGATATAATCAAATACCTAACTCTATTTCCTCTAAAAATAGGGTGTTTTTTTTTTTTTCCACATATTCTTGATGTGATCTTATTTCAACAAGTAAAGAAAAAATAATTTGTTCTGAGTTATTTAGATTGCCTGGGGAAAAAAAAAAAAAGCAAGAATCCATTCCCAAAATATAGATTCTTCCACTGTCCCTCTACCAGAGTGGTAATTCTTTAAAAGTTTGAAAAGTATACATTTAATTTTATAAATAAACATTCTTCTGAGGAACACAGAATAGATTAGATATATTTAAAATTAAATATAATTAAAGTAATTTTCAAAATGCCTTCGCACATTTATGATTAAATTTTTACTAAATTTTCACCTACAGAATTTTGTAGGGTATTATTGTTGATTGGATCGGGAACTGTCAAATTTCCTATACCCATTATTTCTCCTTTTCAATTTCCTATCACCATAGATGTGTCTGGGCTACACTCCTTTTATGATCTGTACTTGAAAACTGTCATGGATAATGCCAAATTATAAAAGGAAACTACACTACAATGAGTTTCTTTTTATGCCCTTTAAGCCCTGGATTTGTAGTTCTCCCAAAATGATTGGTCTGGTTAAAATATTGCAAATGATTGATCAGTTTAGGATCTGCTGTATCACTGACCTTTAATGAGATTGGCTGCCCCTGTAGTCTAATCTCTACCCCAGCTTGGTTCAGGACCCCATTCAGTAATTAACAAGGAGTGCATGGGCTTGCCTATAAAAATCCTTAAAGAATGGAACCTCATTTAGGGTTTCCTGATCCATAAAAGCCAGGAGAAGACTGAGTCCTTTGGACAGAATGTCCTGTGCTATCTCCCAGACTGGGTAAACCTAACCAATAACCAAGCTCACCCAGTGATGTATTTAATTTTCTGTTTGAAACTTTCCTGATGGGTGATAATGAACATTTATTATCTTGAAGGATAAGTGGGTCTTTCTTGAGATGTAAACCAGTCTCCTCTTAGATATTTAGGCCCCTGCTAGAACTCCTCTGCACCTCAAGGACATCTTTGTTTCTGTTTTTATCTTTTGTTTAGATCCTTCTTTGTTGCTAAAGTTTTTATTGCAATTATGTTTACATGCTTTCTCTGTGATCATTCCAATGAATTATCAAATCCAATACTGAGAGAATGCCATAAAGAAAACAATTGGTGTCAGAAATGGTGCAGAAGTTGAAGAATGGTTGTATATTTGACCTCCACCTCATAGAAACCAGCTTGATGTTGATTCTTATAGCCAAAGTTATTGATATAGATGCATCTTTTTTCTTCTTGTTAATGTCCTTTTTGAGAAAAATATGGAAAACATTTAGCAGTAATAGTCCAAAATGATATGCCTTAGGCACTATGCCACCAGAGCTTCTGATATCAAAACTACAGACTAAAAGTCATTCATTTCTATACTAAACATGTCAAAATGGAAAAAACAAAGTAGTTTAAACTTAGGAAATATATTGTACATAGCATACTTATAATTTTTGGTTTTTGCTTTTGTTTGTTTTTAAGTATATTGAAGGAACTAAGATTTTGAGTAGGCAACTTCTGTATTTCCATGTTAGACTGCAAGATAAATTTTCATATCAAAATTTCCTGCTGTTATGTTGTTGTTGTTGTTATGTGCCGTTGAGTCAGACCTGACTCATAGCGACCCCTCCTTGGGTTTCCGAGGCAGTATCACTACGGAAGTAGGACTGCCCAACCTTCCTTCCGAGGAGTGGCTAGTGGGTTTGAACCGCCAGCCGTCTGGTTAGCAGTCAAGTGCCTTAGCCTAGTTCTTCCAGAATTACGCCATAGTGCTCCAGTCAATTATCATTCACCTGTTGATTTGGAAGCTGCATATTGTAGATTCTGTTTCAAGTGTCATCCTTTAGAAAAGAGATGAAATAATGTTCAGTTAACACTGGAAAACCAGGGACCACAGATTATCCATCTCACCTAGCAGAAAGGCTCTGACTCATAGGGATCCTATGTACAACATAATGAAACACTTCCCACTCTTGTGCTCTCCTCATAATCGTTGCTATGCTTGAGCCAGTCCAGGAAGCCACTGTGTCAATCATTTCTTTGAGGTTCTTCCTCTATTTCTCTGACCCTCCATTTTACCAAGCATGATATTCTTCTCCAGGGAATGGTCCCTTCTGACAAGACAAAAGTAGGTGAGATGAAGCTTAGCATTCCCACGTCCAACGAGCATTCTCGCTGTGCTTCCTTCCAAGACAGATCTGTTTGTTCTTCTGGCAGTCCATGATATTTTCAGTATCCTTCACCAACACCACAATTCAAAATCATCAGCTTTTGTTTGGTCTTCCTTATTCATTGTCCAGCTTTCATGTACATATGAGGCAATGGAAAATATCACAGCTTGGGTTAACTCAACAAAAAACTCACTGCCATTGAGTCGACTCTGACTCATAGTGACCCCCATATTGGGTTTCAGAGGTGGGGAATCATTACTGAAGTAGATTGTAGCATCTTCCTTCCTCAGAGTGGCTGGTGGGTTTGAATTACCAACCTTCTGATTAGCCTTTGCCTTAGGCATTGCACCACCAGACCTCTGTATGGTTTGGGTTAGGTCCACCTTAGTCTTCAAAGTGACATCTTTGCTACTTAACACTTTAAAGAGATCTTTTGTAGTAAATTTGCCAAGTGCAATATGATGTCTGATTTCTTGACTGCTGCTTCCATGGGTGTTTATTGTAGATCCAAGTAAAGTAAAATACCTGAAAACTTCAAGCATTTCTCTATTTATCATGATGTAGCTTATTGGTCCAGTTGTGAGGATTTTGGTTTTCTTTGTGAAGTGTAATCCATACTCAAGGTGGTAGTCCTTGATCTTCAGCATTAAGATCTTCAAGTCATCTTCACTTACAGATAATAAATCTGTATTATCTACATATTGCAGGATGTTAACAGATCTTCCTTTAATCCTGATGCTGTTTTTGTCTTCATATAGTCCTGGTTTTCAGATTGTTTTCTCCACATGTAGATTGAAAAAAAAAAAAAAAAGCAAAAAAACAAACTCAATCAGTATTCTGATTATTGTTTTGACTCTGTTGTCCATTATGGTAATCACACCTACCTTGTCTTTGTTGATTAACTACTACCACTTTGCTCCTACTACAACAGGGTCCAATCAACCCCATCATAGTTAAGTTCCTTAGTTCAATCAGGTCAGTTCCTACTGTCAAATCTGGCTTACATAAAATAGCAATCACAGCAGTCTTCAATGATGCTGGGGCTCCCTTCACAAATTTGTTCCTCACCATACTGGTGATAGGCATGTCCTCTGGACTCTCCATTTCTGGCTCTAGGGGTTTAATCTGATAAATCCATTCTAACATGCCAATTTCCCTAAGCCTCTGGATACCTTCTTCTACATTATACCAAGGTAGGTCTGGTACTTCAACTTGACTTAAAGTAGGCCACTGCATAATCCATGCTGTAGTAAGCCAACCAAATAAACTATTAGATCCTTTCCTAACCTCTGGACCTGAAACATTGAGTGATGAATCTGTACTTAGTGGGTCTAGATCAATAAACTCAGACTCATCTAATGTTACATTCCTTGTATCATTATCCCACACACTCAGTAGCCATTCCCATACATATTCTTCAGGTTTCTGTCTGTACACGTTAGCAAAATCATGTAGGTCTTTTTGGGTGTACCACCTCCTCAGTCACATTTTGTATTTCACCTTCTAGGGATCGCTTGGACTTAAGTTTAGTTGTAGGTCTAGCAGCCGCAAAGAGTGGTTGGAGAAGTTCCCGAGAATATTCAGCAATGTCTTCCGCAGTCTCTGCCTCAGGCGGAGGAACAACAGGAACAGTTGGGTTAATCCCATCAGATGGAAATGGAAGGGATAATGATTTTATAGTAATCCCTTTGGATGGGAGAGATTCAACAGGATTTACAGGCTCCATATCCTCATCTTCCTGATTGTCTGTCCATATGTCTTCATTCCAGGTTTCAGGATCCCATTTTTTCCCTATCAATGCCCTCACTTTAACTTAAGATACCATTCTGGGTTAACAATTTAATTGTTATTGTAATTCCACCACCCTTACAATAAGATTATGGGTTTGGTTTTCACCAATATCAGCTCTGTTGCTAGAAGAAATAAGGTTTTCTTTCGGGTACAATTACAAAACATTAAGGTCTTTTATGTGGTGCTTGAGCTGTGACTCAGCAGCCCTGAATTCATCTTGCTCTTTCATCACTTTGTCTATCGTAAATAGGACCAACCAACCAGCTTCCTTGTACCCCTCATGCTAACAAAATTGAAGAAAAGAATCACATATGTGACTACCCAGAGCCTCACTTCTCAAAGGTTCTTGATCTATTGGTGGTTCTATTTTGCATATTAATATTGCCCCTTCACACCATAGATCGGCAGGGCCCTCTTTACTAATGGAGGCAGAGTTGCCAGTGCCTTTACAATGAATCAAATTGGAGAACCAAAACAGAATTGGTGAGAACCAAGTTAGGAAGCCCATACTTATGATTTTGTCTCTCTAGAACCACTCTCAGTACCAAATGTATTAGGCTGAGTTCTCTAAAGAAGCAAAACCACTAAAGCTTAGAAAGAGAGAGAGAGAGAAATTTATTTTAGGAAAATGGCTCACACACTTATAGAAGCTGGCAAGTCCCAAGTCTTGAATCAAACATCAAGCTAAAGGTTTTTCCATCTCACACAGATGCAGGGGCTGACAAGCTCAAGGTTGGCAGACAGTATACCAGCTGTTGACTCCAACAAATGACTAATGCAAGATCTCAAGACCAAATGGTGGGTTGTTCACTCATGAACAGTTGTAGGCAGCACAACAGTATCCTCATCCACAGAATAGTGTTTCTTTTTTCCTTGGATGTCCATAAATACATTAGAAGCTGGTCATACCCCTAGGGAAACTCCCTTTCAAAGGATTGGCTGCATAAAACATATATATTTGATCTCATCATGGGAATAACCCACATAACAACTGCTTCAACCACTCAGAATTGTGGTTCAGCCAAGTTGACACACAACTCCAACTATCACCCCAAAAGACTCCAACAACATATCCAAAAACTAATTCATTATGACCTAGTGAAGTTCATATCAGGTATGCAAGGACGGTTCAACAATAGAAAAACAATCAACGTCATCCACCAAGTAAATAAAACAAAGGAGAAGAACCACATGATCATATCAATTGATGCAGAAAAGGCATTTGATAAAATCCAACACCCATTCCTGATAAAAAACTCTCAGAAAAATAGAAATAGAATGGACATTCCTCACCATAATAAAAGTCATATATGCAAAATCAACAGCCAACATTATTCTCAATGGATGAAGATTGAAACCATTCACCAGGAACCAGAAAAGGATGCCCTCTATCACCACTTCTATTCAACATTGTACTGGAAGTCCTAGCCAGGACAATTATGCAAGAAAGGAAAGTGAAAGGCATCCAAATTGGTAAGGATGAAGTAAAACTATCCCTATTTTCTGGTGATATAATCCTATACCTAGAATACCTAAGAACCAAAACCAAACAAAACTCACTGCCATTAAATTTGATTGAAGCCAAAGTGACCCCTCCTTGGGTTTCCAAGGCAGTATCATTATGGAAGTAGATTGCCCAACCTTTCTTCTGAAGAGCAGCTGGTGGGTTTGAACCACCAGCCTTCTGGTTAGCAGTCAAATGCCTAAGGCCACCAGAGCTCCCAGAAAACCTAAGAGGCTCAGTTAAATAAAAAACTACTGGAACTAATTGAGAAAGTTAGCATAGTGTCAGGATACAAGGTCAACAATAAAAAAAAAAAAAAAAAAAAAAATTAGTTGGGTTCCTCTACACCAGCAAAGAGATTGCTGAAAAACAAATAAGGAATCAATATCATTTACAATCATTACAAATAATAATAATAATAATAATAATAATAATTGAAAATAAATGCTACCAGAAACACTAAAGACCTATACAAAGAAAACTACAAAAGATTACTTCAAGAAACCATAAGAGATATGCATAAATGGAAGAACATAACATGCTCATGGACAGGAATATTGCACACTGTGAAAATGTCAATTCTACCCAAAGCAATCTATGCATTCAATGCAATCACAATCAAGATCCTATCAACATTCTTTAAGGATATGGAAAAATCAATCACTAATTTTATATGAAAAGGAAAGAGACTTCGGATAACCAAAGCACTATTGAAGAAGAAGAACAAAGTAGGAGGTCTCACACCCCCAGATCTCAAAACCTACTATACAGTCACAGAAATCAAAACTGCCTGGTTTTGGTACAATGACAGACACATAGACCAATGGAATAGAATTCAGAACCCAGAATTAGATCCATTGACTTATTGTCAGCTGATCTTTGACAAAGGGCAGAAATCCTTTCAATGAGGAAGGGATTGTCTGTTTAACAAATGGTGCTGGCAGAACTGGATATCCATTTGCAGGAAAATGAAACAATATCTATATTTCACACCATACACAAAAACTAACTCCAGGTGGAGCAAAGACTTAAATGTGAAACCTAAAACTATAAAGTTCCTTAAGGAAAAAAATAGGGACAAATTTAGGGACCTTAATATATGGCATAAATAGTCTATCAAGCATAACCCAAAATGCACAAACAGCAGAAGAGAAACTAGAAGAATGGGACCTTCTAAAAATTAAATTTTTATGTGCTTCCAAAGACTTCTGCAAAGGAATCAAAAGAGAACCTACAGATTGGGAAAAAATGTTTGGCAATGACATATCTGACAAGTGACTTATCTCTAAAACTAACAGAAAAAACAAACATCTCAACAAAAAAAGACAAATAATCCATTGAAAAAATGAACAGGAGATATGAACAGACACTTCACCAAAGAGGATACTCAGACGGCCAACAAACACAGTAAGAAATGTTCACAACAATTAGCCATTAAAGAAACATGAATCAAAACAAGCGTGGGACACCATCTTGCCCCAGAACTACTAGCAAAATTCAACAAGACAGAAAATAACAAATGCTGGCAAGGATGTGGAGAGATTGGGACTCTCATACACTTCTGGTAGGATTGTCAAATGCTACAACCACTGTAGAAAGCAATATGGCAATTCCTTAAAAATTTGGAATTAGAAATACCATTTGACCCAGCAATTTCATTACTTGGTTTATGTCCTAAAGAAGTGAGAACCAAGACAAGAACACATATATATACACACCCATGTTCATTGCAACACTATTTACAATAACAAAAAGATGGAACAAGCTAGGTGTCCATCAACAGAAGTATGGATAAACCAACTATGATACACACACACAGTGGAATACTATGCAACCCCAAATAATAATGTAGAATCTGCAAAACACTGCATAATGTGGATGAACCTGGAGGACATTATGCTGAGTGAAATAAGGCAATCATAGAAGGACAAATATTGTATTAGTCCATTATTGTAAAAAGTCAAGGAAAGGTTCATATATGGAAGAATACTTTATTTGTGGGTTACCAGGGGTCGTAGGGGAGGGGAGGGAACACTGATAGGTAGAAACAAGTGTTGATTTGGATGAAGAGAAGGGAAATGTATCAAATGTGAGTGATCAAAATGGTGACATTGAGAAAGAGGAAGACATAAAGAGGTGCAGAGGAAGTATAGACAACAAAAATGAACCCTTTTGCACATAGAGTTCTGCACAGTCAGTGATGGCAAACATTGATCTACAGGTGGATAGATGGGTGGACGGGCTGAATTATTAGGTATGTCTATGCAGGGTGGAGTGCGCCTATGTTCATGTACACGGTTGGCAGACAGTTTCTACCAGTGTATTTGTATGTTCTGTAGGAAGGTGCTTGACTGTTAACCAGAAGGCTATCAGTGCAAACTCACCAGCCACGCCTTGGAAGGAAGTCTGGACAATCTACTTCCATAGAGATACTGCCTTGGAAACCCAAGGAGTGGTTGCTGTGGGTCCAAACTGGCTGATGGCAGTGAGTTTGGGATTTTTTGGTAGGAATTCCCAGGTGTATAGTAGAGCTGACAAGAGACGAGGCTGTAGTCACTTCTTGATCACAGCCAGCTACACAGAAGCATGTAGTTGGACCTTAGGCTTGGGACCACGGTCACAAGAGACATCAAGCTCAATTTGCATAACATACTACACAAAAACCTTGTTCCACATCCTACTTTGGTGAGTAGTGACTGGATCTTAAAAGCTTGTAATTGGACATGTAGATGCAATTATGGGTCTCTCCTCATCCAGAGCAGAGAAGAATGAAGAAAACCAAAGACACGTGGAAACGATTAGTCCAAGTGACTGGTATACCATGCAAACCTCAGCCTATATGACTATCAGACCAGAAGAACTAGATGGTGCCAAGCTACCACTGTCAGCCCCTCATAGAAGGATCTATTTAGGAAATCCTGGATAGAATGGGAGAACAACATGAAATAAAACTCAAAATCATTAAAAAAAATAATAATAAAAGGGACCAAGTTTGCTGGTCTGATAGAGCCTAGAGGAACCCCTGAGACTATAGCCCCTAGCTGCCCTTCAAGTCTGAAATTGAACCCAATCCCGTGGCTACTAACCAAACAAAAGACAGGCATATGAGCTGAATATTTACATTAGGTAGATACACTCCTTGGAGAGATCAATTATGGGAGAACAGAAGGGCTGTGTATGCACAGGGACACAGCTCGAGGGGAAGGAGTGCATGGGAGGGAAGGACACAGGGAAGAGGTAGTAACTATCAGGAGGAAGTGGGAAGGGATATGTTTCATTGTGGGAAATTGTAGTCAATGTCATGAGACAAAGTGTATATGAGCTGCTGTATGGAAAGTAAATTTGCTCTGTAAACTTTTACCCAAATCACAATAAATTAAAAAAAAAAAAAAAAGAAATGAAAGAAACAGCAAAGAGGTAAGTGAAGTTGGTGCATAGTGAGCAAGAGAGAAAGGAATTAGAGTTGAAGGGTCAGATAATATAAGACCTTGTAAACCATTATAAGGGAGCTCTGGTAGCATAGTGCCTAAGGCACTTGACTGCTAACCAGAAGGCTGGCGGTTCAAACCCACCAGCCACTCCTC
>NW_006921685.1:1609920-1616192 GCF_000298275.1 Orycteropus afer afer
TGTTGTTGTTATGTGCCGTCGAGTCAAACCTGACTCATAGCGACCCCTCCTTGGGTTTCCGAGGCAGTATCACTACGGAAGTAGGATTGCCCAATCTTCTTTCCGAGGAGTGGCTGGTGGGTTTGAACCGCCAGCCGTTTGGTTAGCAGGTAAATGTCTTAGCCACTATGCTACTTAATTTAATTAGATTGTCTAATTCTATTCTTTGAGTTATTTCCCTGGAAATTTTAATATACATAGTTAATCTCACTAGGTCTGTATTTAATATCTTTAGTAACATTATTTTATTTTTGAATAATACAGTGTACTCAGAATGCTTAATTCCAATCATCACACTCTTCCCTAACTTATATAAAATTATTGGATAAGATTTTATTTCTATCTTGAGTTTTTTAAATGCAAAAATTAAATGGCATCATTACTGATTTTTTGGTTATTGTTGAAATTTCCCCCACATTTGTCATTATTTTACCTGCTATTACTTCCTGAATTTCAGACTTTTCCACTATAACTTTCCATCTTCTTTAAAGAGATCTTTTAGATATCCATGTAGTGTTAAAAGTATTCAGCTACTAAACTGTTAAACAAAAGAATGAGAGTTCTAACTATCAGCCACTTTGCAAAAGAAAGATGAGGCAGTCTTCTTCCATACAGATTTACAGCCTTGGGAACCATATGGAGCAGTTCTACTCTGTCCTACAGGTTTACTATATGGTTGCTATGAGTTAGAATCAATTCCATAGTAGTGGCTTTAGTTACTGATTTTTAGTGACAGTCTACTGTTAGTAAAATCTCTGTTTTGGTTTGCCTAGAAACTTATTTCTCTCTTATTCTAGAAAATAAGAGTTTAAATGTAGAGATCAGGTTAATATGTTTTCTTCCATACTTTTGGCTATAACATGCGATCATCTGACTTTATTCAAAATCAACCGTTCTTTTAGTCATCATTCTGTTGTAAATACTTAGCCTTCCTTGCTCCCAAAACTTTGGCTGTCTTCAAGCAATTATGAATGTAATGAAGTACATCAAAAATTTTCTAAACCAAATCCTTACAATTCTGGAATACACACCAGGGGCCAGGATTCTAATAATGCACTGTTAGATAGTATCTGCTAAAATTTTTTCTAGGATATTTATTTCATTTTAGGATTTGACTTGTTAGTGCAAGTCCAATATTCAAAGGTGCCTCAGACGAGAGTTTGGTAATCTATTTCCAAAGTATCAGCCTTTAAAAACCCTACGGAGCACAGTTCTACTTCCTCTCTCTCCCTCTCTCTCTCTCTCTCTCAATCTCTCTCTGTCTGTCTGTCAGTCTCTCTCTCTTTCTCTCTCTCTCTCTCACACACACACACACACACAGAGAAGCTTTGAGCAGGAATTGACTAGGTGACAATTGGAACCATTTGCAATGATATGCAATCCCCACGCCTTACTTCTCATCAATTGGGTGTCAGCTAAAGTGTACCTTCCTCCACACTTCCCTCCTGTTCAAGCAATTTAAAAAGAATCACCCTTCACTTACCACAACATTACCTTAGTCATATGTTTTCATAATATTCATGAGTAAAATTATGCTATCGATTCATTTCATAATGTGTCTGCTTCTGTAAACCTTCATTCCTCTCCCCAAATCTCTGTGAATGCAAGAAATTGCAGGGGGTACACTTTGTTCACAGATGAGAGTCAAATTTTCCTTTGTACCGGCTGCTAGGACAGAATCAATAATTCTTCTGGTTGGAAGATTAGTTTCCCTTTTTGAAAATGGAGTTTGGGGAAGATGCTCATCAGTAATGTCACTCAACTTACTGTCTCACTGTTCCTTGCTTCTCAATGGTTACATTAAAAAATAAAACGCAATAATTAATAAGGTTTATCTATATGTATTAACAAGTCTATGAGAGCCAAAACGTGATCTTGATTACATCTCTTCTGAATTTAGAGAAGATCTAAACAATAGATTTGATCCGTTGAACACCAATGACTGAAAACCAGACAAACTGTGGGATGACATCAAAAACACCATCCATGAAGAAACCAAAAAAATCATTAAAAAGACAGTAAAGGAAGAGAAGACCAAAATGGATGACAGAAGAGACTTGGAAAATTGCCCTTCAATGAAGAGTAGCTAAAACAAATGGAAGAAATGACAAGATAAAGGAGCTGAACAGAAGATTTCAAAGAGCAGCACAAGAAGACAAAGCCAATTACTATAATGAAACATGCAAAGACCTGGAATTAGAAAACCAAAAGAGAAGAAAATGCTTGGTATTTCTCAAGCTGAAAGCACTGAAGAAAAAATTTAAGCCTCGAGTTGCAATACTGAAGGATTCCATGGGCAATATATTGAATGATGCAGGAAACATCAAAAGAAGATGGAAGGAATACACAGAGTCACTGGAACAAAAAGAATTGGTCAATGTTCATCCATTTCAGGAAGTAACAGATCAAAAACCAATGGTATTGAAGAACAAAGTCAAAGCTGCCCTGAAGGAATTGGGGAAAAAACAAGGCTCCAGGAATTGATGGAATATCCACTGAGATGTTTCAACAAAAAGATGTAGCACTGGAGGCACTCATTGGGCTAGGCCAAGAAATTTCGAAGACAGCCACTAAGCCAACTTACTGGAAAAGATCCATATTTGTACACATTCCAAAGAAAGGTGATCCCACAGAATGTGGAAATTATTGAATAATATCATCAATATCACACGCAAGTAAAATCTTGCTGAAGAGAATTCAAAAACGGTTGCAGTATATTGACAGAGAACTTTCAGAAAGGCAAGTTGGATTCAGAAGAGGATGGGGGATGAGGGGTATCATTGCTGATGTCAGATGGATCTTGGTTGAAAGTAAAGACTACCAGAAAGATGTTTACTTGTGTTTTATTGACTATGTAAAAGCATTTGATTGTGTGGATCATAACAAATTATGGATAACATTGACAAGAATGGGAATTCCAGAATACTTAATTGTACTCATGAGGACTTGTACATAGACCAGGAAGCTGTTATTCAAACAGAACAAGGGGATACTGCATAGTTTAAAATCAGGAAGGGAGTGTGTCAAGATTGTATCCTTTCACCATACTTATTCAATCAGTATGCTGAACAAACAATCCAAGAAGCTGAACTATGTGAAGAAGAACATGGCATCAGGATTGGGAGAAAGTTCATTAACAACCTGAGTTATGCAGAAGACACAACTTTGGTTGGTGAAAGTGAAGATGCATTGAAGTACTTACTGATGAAGACTGAAGACTACAGAGCAGTATGGGTTATACCTCAATATAAAGAAAACAAAAATCCTCACAAATAGACCTATAAGCATCATCACAATAAATGGGGAAATGATTGAAGTTGGCAAATACTTCATATTACTTGGTTCTACAATTAACACCAATGGAAGCAGCAGTGAAGACATCAGATGATGTACTGCATTGGGCAAAACTGTTGCAAAAGATCTCTTTCAAGTGCTGAAGAGCAAAGATATCTCCCTGAAGACTAAGGTGCACCTAACTCAAGCCATAGTATTTTCAATTGCCTCATATGCATGTGAGAGCTGGACAATGAATAAAGAAGACTGAAGAATAGTTGATGTTTTTGAGTTGTGGTGTTGGCAAAGAATGCTGAAAGTACCATGGACTGCTAAAAGGAGTAACGAATCTGTCCTGGAAGAGGTGCAGCCAGAATGCTTCTTGGAAGCAAGAATGCCAGAGTTCATCTCTCCTACTTTGGTCATTTTGTAAGAAGGAACCATTCCCTGGGGAAAGATATCATGCTTGATAAAGTGAAGGGTCAACAAAAACGGGGAAGGACCTCAACAAGATGGATTGACTACAGTAGCTGCAACAATTGGCTCAGGTATAGCAAGGATCGTGAGGTGGGCACAGGTCTGGGTAATATTTCATTCTGTTATATGTTGGGTCACTAGGAGTTGGAGATGGTGCTACAGCACCTAAGAACAACAACAAACAATATGTAGTAACTTAGAAAAATGTCCATTTTATATTGCTAAATCAAAACAGAAAATTTCAGAATTATTTATGTCATATAACCCTATGTTTCATAATATTTTTTTTTACATAAAAAAGTCTATTCATATATATAGGAGAACTGGTAACATAGTGCTTAAGGCACTTGACTGCTAACCAGAAAGCTGGCAGTTCAAACCCACCAGCCACTCCTTGGAAGGAAAGTTGGGCAATCAACTTCCATAGTGATAACGCTTGAGAAACCCAAGGAGGGGTCGCTATATGTCAGATATGACTCAATGGCAGTGGGTTATTCGTGTATATATATATCTGTATTTAAATAATCTAGGATAATATACAGAAAGTTATTATTAAAGGTTATTTGTGGGGAAAAGTACTATGGGGTAGAGGGGGAATTTCAGGTTACTATAATTTCTCTCCCAAAATTGTGAGTATACAGATAATTTTAGCTTCCTTTGTTGTTTTAGCAAATTGTTGTTGTTGTTGTTAAGTGCTGTCAAGTTGTTTCTGACTCATAGCGACCCCATGCACAGCAGAATGAAACACTGCCCGATCCCGTGCCAGCCCCACAATCCCTGCTATACTTGAGCCCATCATTGCAGCCACCATGTCAAGGAAGAAGGAAGAGGCCATCCACTTCTCAAAGAATTGGCCAGGGAAAACCTTATGAATAGATTTAGCAAATTATACACACACACACACACACACACATATAAATTTACCAAGAATTTCATTCTCCAAACCTTACCCATTAGCTTAAAAAATAAAAAAGAAATTACCGAAATATCTGTTTTCTTCTTTACTTTACTTGAAAACACAGACTTAATTCTCTATAATATGACATTGAATTTCCAGCTTTTGTCAAACCTTTCCCAAATTCCATTCATGTGTTCAAAATATGACTTCCTTTTTGCATTTTATTCTTTATATAATTTTTTGCTACCTCATCAAGTACCAGAATCAAGTACCTTAAATCACACATGCAACCAGGGTAATTAGCTTAACTTAGCTGTTCCAATAGTTTGGGTACCAAAACAGTGAAATGCATAGCACAAGAGGAACTTAACCCTGCATTTCCTCAGAAGAAAGTCATAAAAAAACAGAATAGCCATAAAAGGAGGTCCATATAACTGAATTTTATGAGGAAACTAGAATACATTCTTTTTTATGAGAAAATTTCTTATGCTTTAGAGTCTAATTGTAAGGAACTGCATCTTAACTCTTTTAACTCTTATTACTGGGGGAAAAAATAAAGGATGGGTCCCTCTCTGAACTAATAAAATTCAAATGGATAGCGGATGGAGTTCTAGTATCTTTGCTCCATTTTTCCTTAAAATTTGCACTGCAAATAACTGTTTGAGATTCCTTTGGCCTCACTAACATTTATGTGTAACATGTCAAATAAAATAGCTATTTATGTATTTAAAGGAGAGTATTTATTGTTCTCTATGAATACACCTGGGCTCACTTCCCTTAAGGAGATGCCTCAACAGCACAAGTGTAACAAGACTATAACAGCAGAATAATAGAGATTTATAGTGACTGTCCAGAAGTCCACAAGTGATGATTTGCCTAGTGAGCATAACCATAATGTGTCAGTTTTTCAAGCAGAAAACAAAAGCAGAACTTTTGCTGCAATCTGATATTTCAGTCACAAAGGCATACTGAGTCTATAGGATAATCATGGCATGCCCTTGTTCCCAAGATTAAAAAAAAGAAAAAAAGAAAGTAATAAAATATTAAACTCAATTTGAATTTAAAACTTTCATTTTTTATGATAATACCCATTTTATTTATTTATTTTTCATTGCTAGAGATCCTTCCTAAAGACTAAATATAGCTCACATATGTGTTTTGCTTCAACAAAGAAATCAGGGTATTTCAATATTAAAAAGCCTGAATCTCAAGCTCCTCTGAATTGTCAAAGAATTTAGCAAATTTGGATTATTTTTCTTACATGGTAACTATCAGATAGAGTTGAGTAACAGCTGCTCCTTTCATTTACCAGTTGTTATCAATTGATTCCAAGTCACATGACCCATGTGTGTCCGAGTAGAACTGTACTTCTCAGAGCACCAACTTTTTGTTTAGTAAAATGAGTGCATTAACCATACGCACCATCCAAGTTCTCCACTATTTCATTAGCCATTTTTTCTTTAGGTGTTGCAGTGTAGTAAATTACTTAGTGTGGCTTTTCTACCCATAAGTCTTTGTAAACTCTGAGGTGGAATTTGCCATGAGCAACTGAGGAGCTCCTGATTGCTAAAGTTGTCCACCTGGG
>NW_006921685.1:1616767-1635210 GCF_000298275.1 Orycteropus afer afer
ACCTCTCCACAGTGTCTTACATCTCCCACTCTTTTACTAATTTATGAACAATCACTTCTTGAATGGCCTCTGTTGGCATTTGAGTTTGCAATAATCAATACAAATAATCCTTCTCTATTAGTCTTCTTAAGTCAGGCTCTATCATCAAGGACTTTACATTTCAGGAAAAGCTCTGAGATAAATATTTTGAAGTAAAGCAATTTACAATGAAAAGTAACTGCTGTTTAGCTGTTTTTAAGTTACTTAATCATGGTGTGATACTTGGAGCTGTGTGTCTCGGCTGGACCACAATTCTGTGTGGTTTAAGCAATTGTGATGTGGGTTTTTCCCATGATGGGATCTGATGTATATGTTTTGAGCAGCCAATCCATTGAAAAGGAATTACATTAGGGGTGTGGCCTGCTTCCAGTATATTTATGGACATCCTGGGAAAAGAGCTACTCTTCTGTGGATTGGGATCCTGTTGTGCTGCCTACAACTGTCCCTGAAGGAACAATCCACCATTTGGCCTGGAGATCTTGGATTAGTCATTCATTGGAGTCAATAGCTGGTATACTGCCTGCCAACATTGAGATTGTCAGCCCCTGAAGCTAAGTGAGTTGGGAAAACCTCCAGCTTGATGGTTGATGCAAGAACTTGGGACTTGGGACTGCCAACTACTACAAGTGTGTGAGCCATCTTCCTAAGATAAATTTCTCTTTGTGTGTGTGTGTATACACACACACATACACATACATATACATCATACATACATACAACATACATACATACATATACATACATAAGATTTACTGGTTTTCCTCTCTATAGAACCCAGCCTAACACATTAAAACATTTGGTCCCTGAAGTGGTTCTAGAGAGACAAAATCATAAGTATGGGCTTCCTAAATTGGTTCTCCAATTTGATTAATTGTAAAGGCGCTGGTGACCCTGCCTCCATTAGTAAAGAGGGCCATGCTAATCCATGGCATGAGGTGGCAACATTAATATGCAAAACAGCACCACCAATAGATCAAGTACTTTTGAGAAGTGAAGCTCTGGATGATCGCATAATTGATATTTTTCTTCAATTTTGTCAGTGTGAGTAGGATAAGGAAGCTAGTTGATTGGTCCTACTTACACTAGACAAAGTGGTGAAAGAGCTGGATAAGATCGGGGCTGCTGAGTCACAGCTTATGTACCACATAAAGACCTCAATTATTCAAGTTGTTCTCTGAAAGAAGACCTTATTTCTTCTAATAACAGAGTTAATATTGCCAAAAACCAAACCCAGAGTCTTATTGTAAGAGTGGCTGAATTACAATGCCAATTTAAATTGTCAACCCAGAATGGTGTCTTAAGTTAAAGTGAGGGCACTTATTAGGAAAAAATGGGACCCTGAAACCTGGAATGGGGACACAGGGGCAGATAGTCAGGAAGATGAGGATACGGAGTCTGTAAATTCTGTTGAATCCCTCCCATCTGAAGGGATTACTATAAAACCATTACCCCTTCCACTTCCATCTGATGGGATTATCCCAACTGTTCCTGCTGGGTCATTGCCTGAGGCAGAAGCCATGGAAGACATTGCTGAATATTCTCAAGAACTTCCCCAACTACCCTTTGTGGCTGTTAGACCTATAACTAAACTTAAATCCAAGCAAGTCCCAGAAGGTGAAATGCAAAGTGTGACTGAAGAGGTGGTACACTACACCCAAAAAGACCTACATGATTTTGCTAACATATACAGATAGAAACCTAGAGAATATGTATGGGAATGATTACTGAGAGTGTGGGATAATGATATAAGGAATGTAACATTGGATCAGTCTGAGTTTATTGATCTAGGCCCACTAAGTATGGATTCTTAATTCAATGTTTCAGGTCCAGAGATTAGGACAGGATCTAATTGTTTATTTGGTTGGCTTACTGAATCATGGATTATGTAGTGGCCTACCTTAAGTCAGGTTGATGTACCATACCTGCCTTGGTATAATGTAGAAGGTATCCAGAGGCTTAGGGAAATTGGCATGTTAGAATGGATTTATCAGATTAAACCCCTAGAGCCAGAAATGGAGAGTCCAGAGGACATGCCTTTCACCAGTATGGTGAGGAACAAATTTGTGAAGGGAGCCCCAGCATCATTGAAGACTGCTGTGATTGCTACTTTATGTAAGCCAGATTTGACAGTGGGAACAGCCCTAATTGAACTAAGACACTTAACTACAAGGAGATTGATTGGACCTTGTTGTAGTCGGGGCAAAGTGGTAGCAGTTAATCAGCAAAGACAAGGGCGTGGTAACCACAATGAACAGCAGAGTCAAAATAATGATCAGAATACTCTGACTCAGGAGGAATTATGACATTGGCTACTTAGGCATGGTATTCCTAGGAGTGAAATACATGGGAAACTTACTAAATATTTACTTCATCTGTATAGACAGAAGAATTCTAGGTCACATGAGCAGCAGTGTAGATTGAATCTCCAGAATACAGTCATGACCACTCAATCAATTCCCATACTTGAGTCAGTTTACAGACCCATAATCCCTTGAATGAAGGGGAGGCCTGGTCCCTTGAAGAAGGACCTCACTCATTACATTGCCTAAAATTTATAGTGTCAATCTTCCTCCCAGCCTTCCCCAAAGGGATCTGAGGCCTTTTACAAGAGTGACTGTTCACTGGGGAAAAGGAAATAATCAGACTTTTAGGGGATTACTGGACACTGGCTCTGCACTGACACTAATTCCAGGAAACCCAAAACATCACTGTGGCTCACTAATCAGAGTGGTGGCATATGGAGGTGAAGTCACTGATGGAGTCTTAGCTCAGGTGCATCTCACAGTGGGTTCAGTGGGTTCCCAAACCCATCCTTTAGTGATTTCCCCAGTTCCAGAATGCATAATTGAAATAGATATACTGAGCAATTGGCAAAATTCCCACATTGGGTCCCTGACATGTGGAGTAAGGGCTATTATGGTAGGAAAAGCCAAGTGGAAGCCATTAGAATTGCCTCTACCTACAAAAATAGTAAACCAAAAGCAATACCACACCCCTGGAGGGGTTGCAGAGATTACTGCCACCATCAAAGATTTGAAGGATGCAGAGGTGGTGATTCCACCACATCTCCATCTAATTCATCTATTTGGCCTGTGCCAAAAACAGATGGGTCTTGGAGAATGGCAGTAGATTATCATAAATTTAATCAGGTGGTGACTTCAATTGCAGCTGCTGTTCCTGATATGGTTTCATTGCTTGAGCAAACTAATACATCTCCTGGTATTCAGTATGCAGCTATTGATGTTGTCAATGTCTTTTTCTCAATACCAATTTCAAAGGACCATCAGAAGCAGTTCAATATACTTTCACAATGCTTCCTCAGGGATATACCAGCTCACCAGCATTATGTCATAATTTAGTCTGTAGGGATCTTGATCACCTTTCCCTTCCACAAGACATCAAAGTGGTCCATTATATTGATGGCATTATGATGATTGGACCTAGTAAGGAAGAAATATCGATGACTCTACACTTATTGGTGAGACATATGCATGCTACAGGTTGGGAAATTAACCCAACAAAAATTCAGGCACCTTCCACCTCAGTGAAATTTCCAGGGATCCAATGGTGTGGGGCATGTCAAGATATCCCTACTAAAGTGGAGAATATTGTATCTGGCTTCCCCAAAACTAAAAAGGAGGCACAATATCTGGTGGGCCTCTTTGGATTTTTGGAGGCAACATATCCTTCATTTGGGTGTGTTGCTATGGCCTATTTATTAAGTGACTTATTCTGGATATAGATTTGTCTTCCCTGAAGGCAATGCTTCTGCCAAAACTACCATCCATGGACTTACAGAATGAGTTATCCACCATCATGGTATCCCACACAGCATTGATTCAGATCAAGGAACTCATTTTACAGCAAATAAAGTATGACAATGGGCCTATGTTCATGGAATTCACTGCTCTTACCATGTTCCCCATCATCCTGAAGCAGTTGGCTTGATAGAATGATGGGATGGCCTACTGAAAACACAATTATGGTGACAGCTAGGTGGCAATACCTTGAAGGGTTGGGGCAATGTTTTGCAGGAGGCTGTATATGCTCTAAGCCAGTATCCAATATACAGTGCTGTTTCTCCAACAGCCAAGATTCACAGGTCCAGGAACCAAGGGGTGGAAAAGGAAGTGGTACCATTCATTATTACGCCTATGACCCACTCAAAATTTTTTTTTTCCTGTCCCCTATTCTCTGTGAGTCTGGAGATCTTTGTCCCAAAGGGAGGGACACTCCCACCTGGAGACACAATACTGATTGCATTGAACTGGCAAGTAAGAATGCCACCTAGGCATTTTGGCTTCCTCATGCCTCTGGATCAACATAAAAAAGGGGGGGGGAGCATTACAGTTATCTGGTGTGATAGATCCTGATTACCAAGGAGAAATTGGATTGACATTACATAATGAAGGTAAAGAAGGATAAAGAAAGAGCTTCTTTAGGATGTCTCTTAGTATTCCCATGCCCTGTGATTAAATCAATGGAAAATTACAGCTACCCCATTCGATTTGACTGCTAATGGCCCTGACCCTTCAGGAATGAAGGTTTGGGTCACCCCACCAGGCAAAGAACCATGACCAGCTGAGATGCTTGGTGAGAGCAAAGGAAATATAGAATGGGTGGTGGAAGAAGGTAGTTCTGAATATCAGTTACGACCACATGACCAGTTGCAGAAATGAAAACTGTGATTGTTAAATTTCTTTATTGTATATGTGCATCAAATATTTTTGTTTCCTTCTGTTATGAACATTGAAATGTAAATAAGGTTAATGTGTTTTGGTTGTACATGTGTTAGCGTGTCATGCTTTGTGCAAATATGACTTTATAATTGTCCTTATCAAGGGGTGGACTGTGATAGTTGGAGCTGTGTGTCAACTTGGCTGGACCACAATTCTGTGTGGTTTTAAGCAGTTGTGATGTGGGTTGTTCCCATGATGGGATCAGATGTATATGTTTTAAGCACCCAATCTGTTGAAAGGGAGTTTCCCTAGGGGTGTGGCCTGCTTCCAGTATATTTATGGACATCCTGGGAAAAGAGACATTCTTCTGTGGATCAGGATCCTGTTGGGCTGCCTACAACTGACCTCGAAGGAACAATCCACCATTCAGCCTGAAGGTCTTGGATTTGTCATTCATTGGAGTCAACAGTGGCACTGCCTACCACCCTTGAGCTCTTCAGCCCCTGCAGCTGTGTGAGTCAGGAAAAACCTCCAGCTTGACATTTGATCCAAGAACTCAGGACTTGCCAGCTTCTATAAGTGTGAGTGCCATATTCTTAAGATAAATTTCTCTTTATATATATATAGATATATATATGCTTTACTGGTTTTGCTTCTCTAGAGAACCCAGCCTAACACACATGGAAACTAAAAAATATCTTAGATGGTAAACTAAAAGCAGAACAAATAAGGTTCATTTTCATAAGATGCAAGTTCTCTCTTCTTGAATTTGGAAGATAATAGCATTATGACAATATGAAAGAATCCAGAGCCCAGATGTTAGCTCTGGTGCTACTTAGGACAGCTCATTTTACCTGCATATGTGTCAATTTTCTTATTCCTAAAGTGAGGGGATTGTGATCAATAATAACTAGAGCTCCTTCTGACTCTTCTTTTCTATATGAATTCCAAACTATGGGAAAAAAAACTCTCCCTTTCTTAATCCTTCCAGGCTCAAAAAAAAATAGGTGTGGGAGGAAGAGATGTGTTAATGTCTACGTTCTAGTTATTTGGTAAAGGAGCTCTGGTGTCATAGTAGGTAAGACATTTGGCTGCTAACCAGAAAATCACTGGTTGAAACCTACCAGCTCCTCTGCAGGAGGAAGATAAGGAAATCTACTTCTATAAAGAATAACAGCCATGGAAACCCAATGCTAGTCACTATGAGTCAGAATTGACCCAATGGCAGTAGGTTTGATTTTCTGGTTTAGTTATTTGGTAGCCTTTGTAAAGGGCAGGCTCTACTTAATCAATATTATCCAACAAAATGTAATAATTTCTCCTATGCCTTTCTCATCTTGATTTCTCATCATCTAGCCACAGGGTCCAATCAGCCCCATTGTAGTTAAGTGTTGTAGTTCAATTAGGATAGTTCCCACTGTCAAATTCAGCTTATATAAGATAGCAATCACAGCAGTCTTCAAGGATGTTGTGGCTCCCTTCGCAAATTGTTCCTCGCTGCACTAGTGAAAAGCGTGTCCTCTGAAATCTCCATTTCTGGCTCTAGAGGTCTAATCTAGTAAATCCATTCTAACATGCCAATTTCCCTAAGCCTCTGGATACCTTCTTCTACATTATACTAAAGCAGGTCTGATACTTCAACTTGACTTAAGGTAGGCCACTGCATAATCCATGCTTCAGTAAGCCAACCAAAATATTAGATCCTGTCCTAACCTCTCAAGCTGAAACACTGAATGAAGAATTCATATTTAGTGGGCCTAGATCAATAAACTCAGACCGATCCAATGTTACATTCCTTGTGCATTACCCCATACCCTCAGTAGCCATTCCTATACATATTCTCCAGGTTTCTGTCTGTATATATTAGGAAAATCAAGTAGGTCTTTTTGGTGTAGTGTACCACCTCTTCAGTCACACTTTGTATTTCACCTTCTGGGGCTCACTTGGACTTAAATTTAGTTATAGGTCTAGCAGCCACAAAGGGTGGTTGGGGAAGATCCCTGAGAACATTCAGCAATGTCTTCCATGG
Organism: Orycteropus afer afer; assembly: GCF_000298275.1. Lineage (NCBI taxonomy): Eukaryota > Metazoa > Chordata > Mammalia > Tubulidentata > Orycteropodidae > Orycteropus > Orycteropus afer. Next base: position 1,623,515 of record NW_006921685.1, read on the forward strand.
CCTCTGCCTCAGACAATGACCCAGCAGGAACAGTTGGGTTAATCCCATCAGATGGAAATGGAAGAGATGATCATTTTATAATAATCCCTTCAGATGAGAGGGATTCAACAGAATTTACAGACTCCATATCCTCGCTCCTGACTATGTGCCCATATGTGCCCATTCCAGGTTTCAGGATCCCATTTTTCCCCCAACAAGTGCCCTCACTTTGACTTAAGACACCATTCTGGGTTGACAATTCAATTGGTGTTATAATTCAGCCGCACTTGCAATAAGATTCTGGGTTTGGGTTTCAGCAATATCAGCTCTGTTATTAGAAGAAATAAGACTTTCTTTTAGGGTACAACTGGAAATATTGAGTTCTTTTATGTGGTGTTTGAGCTGTGACTCAGCAGCCCTGAATTCATCTCCCTCTTTCATCACTTTATCTAGTGTAAGTAGGACCAACCAACTAGTTTCCTTATCCTCCTCATCCTGAAAAAATTGAAGAAAAGTATCAAATATGTGATCACTCAGGGCCTCACTTCTCAAAAGTACTTGATCTATTGATAGTGTTATTTTGCCTATTAATGTTGCCACCTCATGTTATGGATTAGCAGGGCCCTCTTTACTAATAGAGGCAGAGTCACCAGTGCCTTTATGATTAATCAAACTAGCGAACCAAAATAGAATTGGTGAGAACCAATTTAGGAAACCCATCCTTATAATTTTGTCTCTCTAGCACCACTCTCAGTACCACATATGTTAGGCTGGATTTTATAAAGTAGCAAAACCAGTAAAGTTTATATATATAGAGAGAGAGATAATTTTATCTTAGGAAAATGACTCACACATTTATAGAAGCTGGTAAGTCCCAGGTTCTTGGATCAAATGTGAAGCTGAAGGCTTTTCCTGACTAGGCAGCTGCAAGGGCTGACAAGCTCAAGGTTGGCAGGCAGTATACTGGCTATTGACTCCAACGAATAACTATTCCAAGATCACCAGGCCAAATGGTGGATTATTCGCTCATGGACAGCTGTAGGCAGCACAACAGGATCCTGATCCATAGAAGAGTGTCTCATTTTCCAAGATGTCCATAAATATATTGGAAGCAGGCCAGACCCCTAAGGAAACTCTTTTTCAATGGATTGGCTACTCAAAATTTATACATCCAATCCCATCATGGAAATAACCCAGATCTCAAGTGCTTACACCACACAGAATTGTGGTCCAGCCAAGTTGATACACAACGCCAACTATCACATACTTGTCATCTTGAATTCTTATCATCTAATACTGGTGGCTTAGTGCCTAAGGCATTTGACGGCAAACCAAAAGGCTGGCAGTTCAAACTTAACAGCCACTCCTCAGAAGGAAGATTGGGTAATCTACTTCTGTAGTGACACTGCAGAAACCCAAGGAGGGGTCGCTATGAGTTGAATCTGACTTGACAGCAATGCATTGCATTTTAGCACAAGAAAGTACTCAAGAAGACATTATTGAATATCTGAAAGACTCTCCTAAATTATCTAGATTTCTGATATTTCTCTGATAAAGTATAGATATTCTAGTTGTGATTTTTCTAACAATGGCTGTTGTTGATTGTCAGACTAGATTCCAATTTATGGTGACCCCATGTGTGCAGAAGAATTGCACCATGGGTTTTCAAGCTGTGAACTTTCAGAACCCATTTACCAGACTTGTCTCCCTGGGCACCTCTTGTGGGTTCAAACTGTCAGCCTTTCAACTAGTAACCAAAGTGCCTCTCTATGATGATGGATATCTTAATTGAATTTCATCTAGGACTTCTGTCACATACTTCACATACATTACCTTATCTAATTTCCAATTATCAATTCAATAACACAAGAGCCATTCATTTCTAAGCAGCCCTATATATTATCTCTCACAACATCATTTTCAATGTCATTTTATAGAGAATCAATCACTGAAGCTCAGAAAGGAAAGAACATAAATCCAGTATGGGACATAAAACTTTCTTACTGATTGGAGAAAGGAGTCCTGGTGTGCAGTGGTTAAACACATGGTCAAAGACAGAACAAAAGGTCAAATGTTCAAACCCACCAGCCATTCTGTGGGAGAAAAGACTTGGTGATCTGTTCCTGTAAAGACTTCAGTCTAGTAAACCCTATGTAGAAGATCTACTCTATCCTATAGAGTCACTATGAGTTGGAATTTACTCCATGGCAATGGGTTTTTGGTTTATTAGGATTTTACCTCACATGGGATATAGACACAACTCTTTCAGAGATGACTAAGCTGAAGTGAACTAACTGAGTAGGGTGCAATCCATTTATAGTTCAGCCACCAAATGGACCTTCAAGCAATCACAATTCTTGAAATGTTTAGAGAATAAATTTTGAACTGGGATCATTCATAGGAAAAAGCTAGTTGTCCCTGGGTGGAACAAGATACTAACCTTCTAAAAGCTTGCAAAAAGTAGTTCCTATTTCTCCATTAAGTAATTAAGACAATTAAAAGAAGTCCATGAGAGCCAAAATATGACCTTGATTATACCCCTCCTGAAATTGGAGACCGTCTAAATAATAGATTTGATGCATTGAACACCAATGCCCAAAAACCAGAGGAATTGTGGGATGACATCAAGAACACTATCCATGAAGAAAGCAAGACATCACTGGAAAGACAAAGAAAAGACTAAAATGGATGTCAGAAGAGACTCTGAAACTTGCTCTTGAATGGAGAGTAGCTAAAGCAAATGGAAGAATCGACAGGATAAAAGAGCTGACAAAAGATTTCAAAGAACAGCTCAATAAAACAAAGTCAATTATTATAATGACACATGCAAATAACTGGAGTTGGAAAACCAGAAGGGAAGAATAATCTCAGCATTTCTCAAACTGAAAGAACTGAGGAAAAAATTTAAGCCTTGAATTGCAATATTGAAAGATTCCATGGGAAATATGTTGAATGATGCAGGAAACATCAATAGAAGATGGATGGAATACACAAAGTTACTATACCAAAAAGAAATGATAGATGATCATCCATCTCAGGAGGTGACATATGATTGAGAGCCAATGGTACTGAAGGAAGAAGTCGAAGCTGCACTGAAGGAACTGGCTAAAAACAAGCCTCTGGGAATTGACAGAATACCAATTGAGATGTTTCAACAAACGATGCTCTGCTGAACTCACTAACTCATCTATGCCAAGAGATTTGGAAGATAGCTACCTGGCCAACTGACTGGAAAAGATCCATATTTGTACCCTTTTCAAAGAAAGGTAATCCCACAGAATGTGGAAATTATCAGACAATAGCATTGATATCACATGAAAGTAAAATCTTACTGAAGAAAATTAAAAAATGGTTGCAGCAGTGTATAGACAGAGAACTTCCAGAAATGCAAGCTGGATTCAGAAGGGAATATGGTACGAGGGATATCATAGCTAATGTCAGGTGGATCTTGGCTCAAAGCAAAGAATACCAGAAAGATGTTTACCTGTGTTTCATTGACTATGCAAAGGCATTAAATTATGTGACTCACAAAAAATTGTAGATTATACTGAGAATAATAGGAATTCCAGAACACTTAATTGTACTCAACTCACGAGAAACCTGTACATAGACCAGGAGGCTGTTGTGCAAACAGAACAAGGAGATACTACATGGTTTAAAATCAAGAAGGGAGTGTGTCAGGGTTGTATCCTTTCACCATACTTACTCAATCTATATGTTGAGCAATAATCTGAGAAGCTGGACAATATGAAGAAGAACATGGTGTCAGGATTGCGGGAAGGCTCTTAACAACCTGAGATATGAAAAAGACACAACTATGCTTGCTGAAAGTGAGGATGACTTGGAGCACTTACTGATGAAAATTAGACTATAGTCTGCAGTATGGATTACACCTCAATACAAAGAAAAAAATCTTCACAACTGGACCAATAAGCAGCATCACAATAGATGGATAAAAGTTTGAAGTTGTCAAAGACTTCATATTGGTTGGCTCTACAATCAATGCCAATGGAAACAGCAGCCAAGACATCAAAAAATGTATTGCATTGGGCAAATCTGTTTCAATCCTGAAGAGCAAAGATGTCTCCTTGAAGACCAAGATGTGCCTGACCCTAGCCATGGTATTTTCAATCACCTCAAATGCATGTGAGAGCTGGACAATGAATAAAGGAGACAGAAGAAGAATTGATACTTTTGAGTTGTGATGTTGGCAAAGAAAGCTGAAAGTAGCTTGGACTGCTAAAAGGAGTAACAAATCTGTCCTGGAAGAAATGCAGCTGAATCTTCCTTGGAAGCAAGAAAGGCCAGACTTTGTCTCACCTACTTTGGTCATGTTGTCAGAAGGGACCATTCTCTGGAGAAGGATGTCATGCTTGGTAAAGTGGAGGGTCAACACAAAAGGGGACCTCAACAAGATGGATTGACATGGTGGCTGCAGCAATGGGCTTGGGTATAGGAGGGCTTGTGATGGTGGCACAGGACTGGGCAGTGTCTCATTCTGCTGTACATAGGGTTGCAATGAGTTGGAAATGACGTAATGGCACCTAACAACAACAACAAGAAGAAGCTTGCAGTCACTGATTAATGGAGAGAAAAAAAAAACGTGGCATGATGTTGAACTTAAAAAGGGTAGATGAGTTGAATAAGGTATAGACTGTCTATAAGATGACTTTGATTTTGCCAAGTCTGGATATCTTTAAGTACCAAATGGGAGATGTCTTTGCTGATGTCAGATGGATCTTGGTTGAGAGCAAAGAATACCAGAAAGGTGTCTATCTGTATTGGCTATCCAAAGGCTTGAGCCTGTGTGGATAATAACACATTATGGATAACATTGCAGAAAATGAGAATTCCAGAACTGTTAATTGTGCTTATGAGGAACCTGTACAAAGACAAAGAGGCAGTCATTTGAACAGAATAAGGGAATACTGAATAGTTTAAAATCAGGAAAGATGTGTATCATGCTGGGATCCTTTCACCATACTTATTCAATCTGTGTGCAGAGGAAATTATCTGAGAAGGTTGACTATATGAAGTACACAGCATTAGGATTGGAGAAAAACTTATTAAAACCCTGCAATATGCAGATAACACAACCTTGCTTATTGAAAGTGGAGAAGACTTGAAGCACCTACTGATGAAGATCAAAAACTGCAGCCTTCAATATGGATTACACTTTAACATAAAGAAAACAAAAATCTTAACAACTGGACCAATAAGCAACATCATGATAAATGGAGAAAAGATTGACATTATCAAGGATTTCATTTATTTGGATCCACAGTCAACACCCAGGGAAGAAGCAGTCGAGTAATCAGAGGACTTACTGCACTGCAGAAATCTGCTGTACAAGATCTCTTTAAAGTGTTAAAGAACAAAACTGTCACTTTGAAGACTAAGGTGTGTCTGATGCAAGCCATGTGATTTTCAGTAACTTTATGTGTATGTTTAAGCTGAACAATGATAAGGAAGATCGAAGAATAGTCAATGTATTTGAATTGGGCTGGCAAAGAATACTGAAAATACTATGGACTACCAGAAGAATGAACAAATCTGTCCAGCAGAAGTACAGTGGAAATTGTGCTAGAAGCAAAAATGGCCAGACTTCTCATGTACTTTAGTCATAAGGGACCAGTCCCTGGAGAAGGATATCATGTTTGATAAAGTAGGTTCAGCAAAATCCCTAAATGAGAGGGATTGACACATTGGCTATGATTGTGAGGATGACGCAGAACCCAGCAGTGTTTCATTCTGTTGTATATAGGGTCTCTATGAGTTGAAGCTGACTTGTTAGCACCTAACAAGAAGTACAAAATTTCTGCCATAGCAAGTCCAGGATGTTTTCTTCCTTCTCTCACCTTTTACAGCAAGAATTCCCTGGATGGCACAAACAGTTAGCTGCTCAATTACTAACTGAAACGTTGACCCTTGAAAACCCTAAGAAGGACAGTTCTATCCTGACACATAGGGCTACCATGTCTCAGAGTCAATTAGTTTTCATTGATCTTAGACTTAGCAGAACAAAGCCCTGTGGGTAGGAGGTGGCCAAAATTATAATTTAGAATGAATAAATAAATGTATAACCTCACAGGTAAGGATATATAAGGCCTTAGATGGCAGAGACCTTCTTATTTATCTCTTCACACATTATAAGTGTGCTGAGTGTCTTGAAGTTGTATTGCTTTGTCTTATCTATCTATCTATCTGTCTATCTATCTATCTATTTGACATTAAGAAATCCCCTGTGATTAAAAGGCAAATAACTTTATATGTTTCTTCTTTCCCAAATGAGAAATAAAATTCATTTGAACCTTGTAGTAAAGAGAAAACTTAATATTAAAATATGAGTACTCTGCTGGCGTAGTGCTTAAGGAACTTAACTGCTAACCAGACGGCTCGTGGTTCAAACCCACCAGCCACTCCTCAGAAGGAAGGTTGGGAAATCTACTTCCATAGTGATACTGCCTCGGAAACCCAAGGAGGGGTCGCTATGAGTTGGGTCCAACTCAACAGCACATAACAACAACAACAGCAGAGAACTCATTAGAAAAATACAGAAAAAAATTATATCATTAAATTAGAGAAAGGACTCCTTTCCTCATAGTGTTTTGAGAGCTACAGTGGCAGACTGTATCTACTTCTTGGTTGTAATTCAGTATTTATCACGTGGTGTATCAGTACTTGCTGAGAAACCCTGATTATCCTGAAGCTACAGGACGGTAAAATGTCTAGGTCTCTGGGTCTAGATTTCATTCCACGTTGGACTAATAGTAAATACTTTTACTACTTTGGCTCTCAAAATATGTGATTACCTTTGACGGAAACAACAAATGTTCAACCCTGGAGCAATGTCCAATTTCCACTCTTTCTATGAGAATTGTTGAAATGAAGGAAAAGAAATAGCCTAGGAGCCTTTTAAGCATCCTTATTTTTCTCTGTCACATCATTAAAGGTTCAATGAATCTCCAATTAAGTCTCCCTGGCTGCTGTCACCAATTTGATTGATAGATGTCCTTGGCTCACCCTCCACAGGACATGCCAGTACACCAGGCCCCCACCTGCCACCATCAATTATCGGTCTCTTGTCATCAGTGCCCTCACTTGTCAATTTATTTGCCACAAATCCAGTGAAGCCCTCTAATCAGGGAGAAAAAAGAAAAGCCATTCTTCTTCACTTTTCATGGTGAGGTAGGAAATAGTCCTGACAAATCACATAGTGTTTAATCTCGGAGGAAAGTTTGTTTTAGGCTTATGCATTTTCTTTCCCCCACCATTCACCGTTCACCGCACTGACACACACACTGGATGCCATCAGTGCTGTTCTGTGCGCACACTCAGTTAACCAAAGGTAAAAGGAAAATGGGAGAGATTTTTAAAAATATATTTATCACTTACAGACTTGCAGCTGTTTGATCTTTCTGAAAATGTACCAAGCATTTTTCAGGAAGAAAAAGAAAGAAAAAACATTAATTCCTTTCAAAAACTGATAGCAAGAAGCACAGATTAGACTTGATTAAAAAAGGATAAAGCAGTTCTTGGGTTATTGTTGGCATAGGTAGTAAACATGATCTATTTTACTTGTCTCTTGCCCCACCTGTTTAATGTTTAAATGTGAACTGATTGCAGTGCTTGAAAACTGATTACCCATCTAGGACACTGCAATCTTCTGTCTATTGACAAAAAAATATAGCCTCCTCTAGAGTGCCAATATCCATTCCTGCCTCTGACCATGAACCACTCTGCACAAACTCCCATGAGGCTGAGATGCATCTGACAGGATCTATGAGAGAGAGATTGATTCTATTTGGATGTCTGTTAGAAAATGACCTTTGACCTCTCTATCCAAAGTGACAACAAAAAATGTCAACTTTTATTCACCTCATGTCCCAGAAAAGATGATTTATTTTTCTGAAAATAGTTGAGAAGTTTTCTTGCTGTGTTTTGTTTTCTGTTGGGTAGAAGACATAGTTCTAGAGAAAAAAAAGAGAGAATGTTTCATGAGATGACAAAGAGTGGTGTCTCATGATATCTGTCAGGGTAAGAAGTCATTTTCCTGGTCTGAAGTATCTTCAGGGGATGACTGATGCCCTTCCTAGTCCATCTGTTTTGCCACTTTGGAAGCATATCACTTCCTATATCATTAAATATACATTATGAAGGATGAATTCTCATAACTAGAAGACATGAAATGAGTGGAGGTAAAGCATGGAATAATTCTCTAGTCTATATTTAAAATTGCCCTTCATCCTCCAATCAAACCACGGAATGTGAAAAAGTGTCTATAATGTCAACATATTTGTTTTGTGGTATTAAATGCTTTGAGTAACTAGGTATCAGTATTTACAGGCCTATCAAACCAAAACAGACCCATTGCCATGGTGTCGATTTTAACTCATAGCAAACCTATAGGACAGCAGAACTGCCCATATGGTTTCCAAGGCTATAAATCTTTATGGAAGCAGATTGCCACATCCATCTCCTGTGGAGCAATTGGTGGGTTTGAACTGCTGACCATTCAGATAGCAGCTGAGTGCTTACAAGGACTCCTTATTGTAGGCTTATAGTTTGCCACTGTTTGATGAATATTGTACTTTGTTGAGGAGCCCTGGTGGTGTAGTGCCTAATGCACTTGACTGCTAACCAAAAGACTGGTGGTTTAAACCCACCAGCCACTCCTCAGAAGGAAGATTGGGCAATCTACTTCTGTAGTGATACCACCTCGGAAACCCAAGGAGTCGTCTCTATGAGTCGAATCCAACTTGAAGGCAATGAGTTTTTTGAAATACTTCGTTGGGTCATTTTAGGAGTTCTCACTGGTCAGTCTTTGCAAGGAAAAAATGACAATGGCTAATCAAATGGGTTCTAATAGTTTTGTTTTTGTTTTCAATCTATATTTGGTTTCACCTATTAAAGAACAGTCTAGAGACTTTGTTTTCAATGTTTTAAAATAGTTGTCATCTTAATATCTCCTGTTAAAATGGCTTACCCTGAAGAGGAGGAAATCAATAAAAGACTAAATTACTGGTAAGTGAGACCAAATAGTAAATATCCTTAAATATTTATTGCTGAATTTAGCACAGTTGTCAATATACCAATGATCTTCATTAAGTCATGAAATTAGGTCCAGGACAGATGACCGTGAAGTTGCTTGGGCTTAGTGATTATTATTAAATAATAATAATAATAATAATAAACTCATTGTCTTAGAGTCAATTCAACTCATAGAGATCCCTTCTTCGGTTTCTGAGGCAGTATCTCTACAGAATTAGATTGCCCAATCTTCCTTCCGAGGAGTGGTTAAGTGGGTTTGAATGGGCAGCCTTTTGGTTGGCAGTCATTTGCCCTAGGCACTATGCCACCAGAGCTCCCTTAGTGATTATTGTCGTTGTTGTTGTTGTTTGCCATCGAGTCGGCCCCAACTCATAGCAACCCTCCTTAGGTTTCCGAGGCAGTATCACTACAGAAGTAGGAATGCCCAAACTTCCTTCCATGGAGTGGCTGGTGGGTTTGAACCACCAGCCTTCTGGTTAGCAGTCAAGTGCCTTAGGCACTATGCTACCAGAGCCCCTTTAGTGATTATAGACCTTGTTTATAAAGCCATATTTCATTCCGCACATAAGTGTTTCTGGCAGAATAGAGGGCAAATGAACCAATGTTTCAGTAAAAACTGAATTCAGATGTGGTCCCAATACCTTTACCCAGATCATGCAGCCTGATGTGAAATGAAATACCATTTCCATATTATCCATATTTGGATATTCTTAGGGATACAAGGGAGCTCTGGTGGCATAATGCCTAAGGCATTTGACTGTTAACCAGAAGACTGGCAGTTCAAACCCACCAGCCACTCCTCAGAAGGAAACTTGGACTATCTACTTCTATAGTGATACCACCTGGGAAACCCAAGGAGGAGTCATTATGAGTTGGATCTGACTCCATGGCAGTGAGTTTGTTTTTTGTTTTGTTTTTTTAGGTACAAAGTCACTGATTTTCCAGTTCACATTTGAATAATTTCACAAGGGTTTCTCCTACTTCCCCTTGAATCCCAGGGGACTCTGTAGCACATTTGATCTTAGGTCTGAACGTTAATAGTTATTTTTGTCTTTGGTGATAAAAACACCCTTGTTGTTGTTATGTGCCATCGAGTCGGACCCAACTCATAGCAACCCCTCCTTGGGTTTCCAAGGCAGTATCACTATGGAAGTAGATTGCCCCATCTTACTTCCAAGGAGTGGCTGATGAGTTTGAACCACCAGCCTTCTGGTTAGCAGTCAAGTGCCTTAGGCACTATGCTACGAGAGCTCCTAGACTTCATTATCTATTCTCATTACATATTATATTTCAAAACAATTTTGATTTACAGCTGTCTCTAAAAGTCCTCTGTTTATTATACCAGACAGAAAATAAGTTAAAAATATATTCTAGCCCTCCTTTAGCAATATAAATGTAGTGATTCTATTATATGTTTACTATATTTTACCAAATTTCCAATCACACAGACACTTATATCATATTTTATTCTACCATATTTAATAAGCATTATCTTCTGTATATAGAGTTCTTCTGTATATAGAATACCCTGAGTAACACAAATGATTAAACACTGGACTACTAAGTGACGGTTGTGAACTCACTCACAGGTACCTCAGAATTAAGGCCTGGAAATCTGCTTCTGAAAGTTCATAGATTTGAAAATTCTATGGAGTGCAATTCTACTCTACACACTTGGGATCGCCATTGAGTTGAAATCAATCTGATGGCAACCAACAATATTCAATAAGAGACAAAAGTATTGACATTTTTATATTTAATAATTAGTGTTATCTCCTAATGGTTAAAATAACTTGCCTTAAATTATTAGTGTGATCATACTGGGTCTGTAAGGAATTTCATACCATATGCTATGTAAAAGGAGCTCTGGTAGTGTAGTGCCTAAGGCACTTGACTGCTAACCAGAAGGCTGGCAGTTCAAACCCACCAGCCACTCCTTGGAAGGAAGGTTGGGCAATCTACTGGCATAGTAATACTGTCTCGGAAACCCAAAGAGGCGTCCCTATGAGTTGTGTCGGACTCTACGGCACATAACAACAACAACAACAACAACATAACAGAAAGGAAAGTTCTTTAAAAGAAATAAATAAGTAGTCATTTGAGTTACTGCCTCCAGTATTCTACAAAACGACTGACAATTCTGCTTGGATATTTTTCTAATTTGGACAGTGATTGCTACAATATTAAGTGTTAATCATCTTAAAATTTAAGGGCTTATTGTCTGTCTGCCCCTTAGTTATTTCAAGGATCATCATTTTCTGGCAACTGCACATTTTTGTTTGTTTGTTTTAGCCACAGAAAAATTATTAAATCCTTTGTAAACAAATAAATCTAAAATGATATTTAAACTACATCTTCTAAGAACTAACTAGCATTGCTTTGGAGCAGTGCTTCTAGAACTTAATGTGCATATGAATCACATGAGCATTTTGTAAAAATACAGATTCTAATTCAGTAAATTGAAGTGAAACCTGAGATTCTCATTTGTGACAAGTTCCCAGATGATATTGATGCCGCTGGTCCACGGACCATGAGGTGCAGCAGGTTAGAACATACACAGTTGCTAAAACTGCAAGGAGGCCACATGTTCTGACCTCCTCTAACCCTACAAGAGGAAGACAGGATTACCAGCAGTAACCCAAGGCCTATTCCTGCCAGGCCAGACA
>NW_006921685.1:1635665-1637557 GCF_000298275.1 Orycteropus afer afer
CTCCCAGAACATTGTATTGTGCCACGCCCAACAGAAATACTCCAGGTGGACAACTTCAGCAATCAGGAGCTCCTCAGTTGCTCATAGCAAATTCCACCTTGGAGTTTACAAAGACTTATGGGTAGAAAAGCCACACTAAGTAATTTACTATACTGCAACAGTACACTTTTTCACTCTTTCTCAAAACAACCACACCTCTGTTTCATGTGAGTTTGTTAAGTTTCTAGATAGACTGAATATAAGCTGTGGACACTCAGCTTCCTTTTCACTATGAACAGGAAATTTTTCACTTATTCACTGCCATTGAGTCAAATCTGACTCATAGTGACCCCTTTATGGGTTTCCAAGGGGGTATCTCTATGGAAGTAGATTGCCCAGTCTTCCTTCCTAGGGAGTAGCTGGTGGGTTTAGACTGCCAGCCTTCTGGTTAGGAGTCAAAGGCCTTAAGTACTATGCCACCAGAGCTCCTGAGCAGCAAATAATAAAAAAATATACATATTTTAATGGAATATCTAAGGCTGGAATTTTAAAACTAGAAATTGAGAAACAGTGCAAGTAACATAACCAAAAACAAATCCACTGCTATCGAGTCAATTCCAACTCATAGCAACCCTGTAGGACAGAGCAGGACTGCCCCATAGGATTTCCAAGGCTGTAAATCTTTATGGAAATCTTTTCTTTCTCCCATGGAGCAGCTGGTGGGTTTGAACCTCTGACCTTTTGGTTAGCAGATGAACACTTTAGCTAGAACTCCTGATTATATCTATTGATAAGAAATATGATTTTTTTTTTCCTGTTGTCCAAAATAAATGGGGGGAAAAAAAAAGAAAGAAAGAAAAGAAATCAGGTGCTGTAAAGTCAATTCCAACTTTCCAACTCATGGTGACCTCGTGTTTTTCAGAGCAGTATTGTGCCCCATAGGGTTTTCAGTGGTTGTAATCTTTTGAAAGTACATTGCCAAACCTTTTTCCTGAGATACCTCTGAATGGGTTTGGACTGCTAACCTTTTGGTTTGTAGTCAAATGATTAGCCATTTGTATTACCCAGGGACTTCTATAATAGGGTTTCTCAAATATCAGTATGAACAAGAATCTCCTGAGAAGTTTGTTAAACATGCAACTCACAAAGCCTCAACCTTTAAAACTGATTCAGTAAGGTAGGATCTGAGAACCTAGATATCTAACAAGCATCTCACATGAATCTTGTGCAGGTGGTGAACAGACCACCCTTTGAGAAAAACTGTCAATGGTGAGGAAACACTCTGGGACTTTTTGAAGGCGTTTTAATTGGGGTTTAAAACAGGCTATATTATATCATTGACTTTTTTTTAAGACTTAGAACTAAAACAGTATCTTTCTTAAATAAATACTCAGTTATAGTGAGTCCTCCTGTTAGTAAAGGCAAAATAAGCCATTAAAGTACACTTCGCTATTGTGAATTAGAAAATATGTTCTCTTCTAAGGCAGCAGGGATGGTTGTGGGTAGAAAAAATGCAGTAAAACCCATGAAAGCCAGAACCTGTATAAGGTAGAAACCTGTGAGAAAAACCTGTCAAATATTTCCACCCAATAGAAAGCAATACAAGTGTTAAGTGCCTTGTCAAAGGCAGAAAATTTGAGAGACCAGGAAAAACGCAACAGTCCCATCAAGTTCCAGCTCCCACAGGTTTCACTGTACTTAATTTGGCCTCATGACTAAATCTTATTTTAAAATATATGTATGTAAGGACAAAGTGTATGTGAACTGCTGTATGGAAAGTGAATTTGCTCTGTAAATCTTCACCCAAATCATAATAAAAAAAATAAATGAATAAAATAAAATAATGTAAATAAAACATATATATAAAATATGTATATATGTATATAAAACAAATATATATGAAATATGTGAAA